>NC_059425.1:189322947-189531228 GCF_021028975.2 Sphaerodactylus townsendi
GATCTATCTATGCCTATTAAAGGTTAATAAAGATAAAGATAAAAATAAAGATAAAGACTAATAGACAACAATTATCGATCCACAGGTTCTAAAAGCAGTACTTTCCCACAATGACTTTTAGACAGACCAGAAAGAGAAAGGAGATGGTTCTTCAGAACTTGTCAAGATCTCCTTCAATATCCAAACTTTCTGCCATATCATCGGCTGTTAAAAAGAAAAAGACTTATTTCCTGACACCGGCTACCAGAACTTATTTCCTGACACCGGCTGCAATAAAGACATTTAAAGCCCATATGATTTTGGCTGACTGGGTTCAGGATGAGGCCTTGTGGGGACTTCTGGCTTGCTCCTCAGCTGATGCAGGGGCTCAGATTCTTAAGCTCCTCTCTGACACCACCACTACTTTCGGGTTGCTAGGCTGAAGCGGGAAACCCCTAGGAGAAATTGGGGGGGGGGGTGAAGAAGAAGAAGAAGAAGAAGAAGAAGAAGAAGAAGAAGAAGAAGAAGAAGAAGAAGAAGAAGAAGAAGAAGCAGAAGAAGAAGAAGAAGAAGAAGAAGAAGAAGAAGAAGAAGAAGAAGAAGAAGAAGAAGCAGAAGAAGCAGAAGAAGAAGAAGAAGAAGCAGAAGAAGCAGAAGGAGAAGAAGAAGAAGAAGAAGAAGAGGGAGGAGGAGGAGGAGGGAGAGAGAGGAGGGGCCGAGGGAGGGAGGGATGAGGAGGACGAGGACTCCAGGAGTTTGGATTTATATCCCCCTTTCTCCTCCTGCAGGAGACTCAAAGGGGCTTACAATCTCCTTGCCCTTCCCCCCTCACAACAAACACCCTGTGAGGTAGGTGGGGCTGAGAGAGCTCCGTAGAGCTGTGACTAGCCCAAGGTCACCCAGCTGGCGTGTGTGGGAGTGTACAGGCTAATCTGAATTCCCCAGATAAGCCTCCACAGCTCAGGCGGCAGAGCTGGGAATCAAACCCGGTTTCTCCAGATTAGATACATGAGCTCTTAACCTCCTACGCCACTGCTGCTCCAGAGTGCTGGTGTTGCCCCGGTGCTGACATCACCAGAAGTGATGTCATTAGATGCTCTAGAACCGTGGTGGCAAACGTATGGCACTCCAGATGTTCATGAACTACAATTCCCATCAGCCCCTGCCAGCATGGCCAATTGCGCTGATGGGAATTGTAGTCCATGAACATCTGGAGTGCCATAGGTTCGGCACCACTGATTTAAGATAAGTCTTTATTCTAACTCCACAAGGCATTTTTTCTGACTTTGCTACATTACATGTGCAATGAAATCACCTACAAAGCTGCATTATAGCAAATTTGGGACTGGCAGGGGCTGATGGGAATTGTAGTTCATAACATCTGGAGTGCCAAAGGTTCGCTACCACGGCTCTAGACAATTCTGCAGCAGAACTATAGGGGTGCAGATCCCAACTGTAAGATAAAGAAAGGCCCCAAAGAAGCATCCTAAATAGGCTGTTTCCTGCGTGAGTCAAATCCTTAAAGCCAATGCCTGTCATTGTTGGAGAAAACTGACCTTCCCTGCCAATATTTTGGGCATATTCGCTCTTTTGACCACAACTGATTGGAGCAAGCGTTAACACTTGTAGGGGTGAGCCCCGCGAACCCAGCAGAGCCTCAGAAAGAGCGCATGGAATGCCTGTGCCATCTGTGTCCTTCTGGGCGCACACGCTCACCCATCCCCCAGACCCCCGTGAGTCACAGGTCATGAACTACCTGACTCACAGCCACCAGGTGTCCCAGACAAAGGGACAAAGGAAACACTTCGTCCCCAGGTATACATGATTAGACCCAGACGCTGAAGCGCCGCTTCTCCTCCCACACGTAGGCAACCCCATGATGTCATGTATCATATGATATTCTCCCGCTCTCCCGCCTCCCATACACGCCCCTATTGTAAACCCTAATAAAAGGTGCCAGGGCCTAGCACACGGCAGAGTTGCCGGATCCAAGGATCGCACGCTTCCTGCTGCTGGCTCTCTCCACCGGATGATATCGCCGCGTCTCGCCTCTTCCTTGCGACCCCTGCGGGCCGACTTCAACACTCACTAAACAATCTTAACTGTTATATCAACAAGGAGGAGTCCACATGTAGGACAAAGTTAATGTTTTTCTTATAGAAAAAAAAAGTTAAGAGAAATATTTGGGCAGCTTGCTCTGACTCAAAATGAGATTCTATCTATTGCCTTGACTTGCTAAACAATCAGATACTGAAGTTAACACAGTATTACTGGGGCAGAGCTCTAAGTCTGCAGAGAAAAGAAAACCCAAAGGCTCTCACTAGCAACACAAGCCAACGGGCACAGAGGACTAGGATAACACATCAGTCAGATGTTCAGGGTTATGCACGCCTGAGGGCAAACCGAGCAATTATTGCCAATGATTCCAGGCTGAAACCTGTTTCAGTATGGCCCAGGCAGCCATTGCTAAGAGACTGCAAAATGTATACACACACACACACTGAAACCACATTGTGAAATCTGTCCCTATAATCCCTTCCAATAATAAATTTATACCGAACTTTAAGGAAATCCCATTCAACCTACCTTCAAGCCAGAAGTATGAGATTTCCTTATAATTCTCTACATATAGTCCTCTTGGTTTGGAGTTTTATTTTCTCTTTACAGAATCATGTTTAAGAGAGGCAGGGCGGGATAGAGATTAAAGCAGGGGTCCCTAACCATGTTGAGCCAGCAGGCACCTTTGGAATTCTAACACAGCATGGTGGGCACAACCACAAAAACTTTTACCATTCTTTTGTTTACATCTACGCTACCCTCCTAAGGAGGAGTCCGGCCGTTCCCTCCTTTTGTGGAGGCTTTTTAACAAATTGGGTTATGGGACGCCTGTTATTATTGTATTGACTGCGGTTTTAATGGTTTTAATGGATTTTAATACATGGAATAATCGTTTATTTTGTTATAAACTGGATATAGGTTGATGTTGTTGTACACTGCCCAGAGCCCCTAGGGGATGGGGCGGTATACAAATCTAAACAATAAATAAATAAAAATAAATAAATAAAAATGGCTGCTGCAGGAGGCGGAGCAAGCCGCTACAGCTTTTTTTAATTAATTAATTAATTAATTAATTAATTAATGTATTTATTTATTTATTTATTTATTTATTTATTTATTTATTTATTTTAATATACCGCCCAATCTTCCATAGTGAAGACCCTTGTGCTGTGGTGGAACTTGCTGTCAAAATAAATGTTTTTTTTTAAAAAATCTGCAAAGTCAATTAAATCTCAGCCTTCGACAAATCTCTCATGCCTCATCAGAAAACCTTGCTGGGCAACAGTCCCACCGGGGACCCACCTAAACACTTTGTGGACACTTGGAAAAGTGTCAGCAGGTACTGTGGTGCCCACAGAAACCATACTGCGAACCGCTGGGTTTGTGTGTCAAACTAGGATCAAGGAGACCTATGCCTGAATATCCATTCTAAACAACCATAATAGACAGCAGGTCCATCAAGAGCCAGAACCATACAACAAAAAGCAAATAGTGGTACCCAGACAATTTCAAAACACTTCTGAGTGCATAAGGATTCAAGTATTTAATCTAAAGTGCTCAGCAGCTATCAATCTCGAAAAGATTGTATTATTATTGCTTAGATTTCTGGCTGCTTGGATGCACAACTGGTTATTTGGCCTTCAATTTACAATTCAGGCCTCACTGAGGCCTACAAATTATGTAATGTATCAGAGTAGTATTCGTGCGGATCCCAGCAGGGCTGCCTTCTGAATTTGACAGAAGTTAATTTTGTCAATTCTAAGATATTATTTTTTATTATTATTATTATTATTATTATTATTATTATTATTATTATTATTATTATTATTATTATTATTATTATGGGTGGGGGGGGGGGGGGGTGGGGGGGGGGGGGGGTGGGGGGGGGGGGGGGTGGGGGGGGGGGGGGGTGGGGGGGGGGGGGGGTGGGGGGGGGGGGGGGTGGGGGGGGGGGGGGGTGGGGGGGGGGGGGGGTGGGGGGGGGGGGGGGTGGGGGGGGGGGGGGGTGGGGGGGGGGGGGGGTGGGGGGGGGGGGGGGTGGGGGGGGGGGGGGGTGGGGGGGGGGGGGGGTGGGGGGGGGGGGGGGTGGGGGGGGGGGGGGGTGGGGGGGGGGGGGGGTGGGGGGGGGGGGGGGTGGGGGGGGGGGGGGGTGGGGGGGGGGGGGGGTGGGGGGGGGGGGGGGTGGGGGGGGGGGGGGGTGGGGGGGGGGGGGGGTGGGGGGGGGGGGGGGTGGGGGGGGGGGGGGGTGGGGGGGGGGGGGGGTGGGGGGGGGGGGGGGTGGGGGGGGGGGGGGGTGGGGGGGGGGGGGGGTGGGGGGGGGGGGGGGTGGGGGGGGGGGGGGGTGGGGGGGGGGGGGGGTGGGGGGGGGGGGGGGTGGGGGGGGGGGGGGGTGGGGGGGGGGGGGGGTGGGGGGGGGGGGGGGTGGGGGGGGGGGGGGGTGGGGGGGGGGGGGGGTGGGGGGGGGGGGGGGTGGGGGGGGGGGGGGGTGGGGGGGGGGGGGGGTGGGGGGGGGGGGGGGTGGGGGGGGGGGGGGGTGGGGGGGGGGGGGGGTGGGGGGGGGGGGGGGTGGGGGGGGGGGGGGGTGGGGGGGGGGGGGGGTGGGGGGGGGGGGGGGTGGGGGGGGGGGGGGGTGGGGGGGGGGGGGGGTGGGGGGGGGGGGGGGTGGGGGGGGGGGGGGGTGGGGGGGGGGGGGGGTGGGGGGGGGGGGGGGTGGGGGGGGGGGGGGGTGGGGGGGGGGGGGGGTGGGGGGGGGGGGGGGTGGGGGGGGGGGGGGGTGGGGGGGGGGGGGGGTGGGGGGGGGGGGGGGTGGGGGGGGGGGGGGGTGGGGGGGGGGGGGGGTGGGGGGGGGGGGGGGTGGGGGGGGGGGGGGGTGGGGGGGGGGGGGGGTGGGGGGGGGGGGGGGTGGGGGGGGGGGGGGGTGGGGGGGGGGGGGGGTGGGGGGGGGGGGGGGTGGGGGGGGGGGGGGGTGGGGGGGGGGGGGGGTGGGGGGGGGGGGGGGTGGGGGGGGGGGGGGGTGGGGGGGGGGGGGGGTGGGGGGGGGGGGGGGTGGGGGGGGGGGGGGGTGGGGGGGGGGGGGGGTGGGGGGGGGGGGGGGTGGGGGGGGGGGGGGGTGGGGGGGGGGGGGGGTGGGGGGGGGGGGGGGTGGGGGGGGGGGGGGGTGGGGGGGGGGGGGGGTGGGGGGGGGGGGGGGTGGGGGGGGGGGGGGGTGGGGGGGGGGGGGGGTGGGGGGGGGGGGGGGTGGGGGGGGGGGGGGGTGGGGGGGGGGGGGGGTGGGGGGGGGGGGGGGTGGGGGGGGGGGGGGGTGGGGGGGGGGGGGGGTGGGGGGGGGGGGGGGTGGGGGGGGGGGGGGGTGGGGGGGGGGGGGGGTGGGGGGGGGGGGGGGTGGGGGGGGGGGGGGGTGGGGGGGGGGGGGGGTGGGGGGGGGGGGGGGTGGGGGGGGGGGGGGGTGGGGGGGGGGGGGGGTGGGGGGGGGGGGGGGTGGGGGGGGGGGGGGGTGGGGGGGGGGGGGGGTGGGGGGGGGGGGGGGTGGGGGGGGGGGGGGGTGGGGGGGGGGGGGGGTGGGGGGGGGGGGGGGTGGGGGGGGGGGGGGGTGGGGGGGGGGGGGGGTGGGGGGGGGGGGGGGTGGGGGGGGGGGGGGGTGGGGGGGGGGGGGGGTGGGGGGGGGGGGGGGTGGGGGGGGGGGGGGGTGGGGGGGGGGGGGGGTGGGGGGGGGGGGGGGTGGGGGGGGGGGGGGGTGGGGGGGGGGGGGGGTGGGGGGGGGGGGGGGTGGGGGGGGGGGGGGGTGGGGGGGGGGGGGGGTGGGGGGGGGGGGGGGTGGGGGGGGGGGGGGGTGGGGGGGGGGGGGGGTGGGGGGGGGGGGGGGTGGGGGGGGGGGGGGGTGGGGGGGGGGGGGGGTGGGGGGGGGGGGGGGTGGGGGGGGGGGGGGGTGGGGGGGGGGGGGGGTGGGGGGGGGGGGGGGTGGGGGGGGGGGGGGGTGGGGGGGGGGGGGGGTGGGGGGGGGGGGGGGTGGGGGGGGGGGGGGGTGGGGGGGGGGGGGGGTGGGGGGGGGGGGGGGTGGGGGGGGGGGGGGGTGGGGGGGGGGGGGGGTGGGGGGGGGGGGGGGTGGGGGGGGGGGGGGGTGGGGGGGGGGGGGGGTGGGGGGGGGGGGGGGTGGGGGGGGGGGGGGGTGGGGGGGGGGGGGGGTGGGGGGGGGGGGGGGTGGGGGGGGGGGGGGGTGGGGGGGGGGGGGGGTGGGGGGGGGGGGGGGTGGGGGGGGGGGGGGGTGGGGGGGGGGGGGGGTGGGGGGGGGGGGGGGTGGGGGGGGGGGGGGGTGGGGGGGGGGGGGGGTGGGGGGGGGGGGGGGTGGGGGGGGGGGGGGGTGGGGGGGGGGGGGGGTGGGGGGGGGGGGGGGTGGGGGGGGGGGGGGGTGGGGGGGGGGGGGGGTGGGGGGGGGGGGGGGTGGGGGGGGGGGGGGGTGGGGGGGGGGGGGGGTGGGGGGGGGGGGGGGTGGGGGGGGGGGGGGGTGGGGGGGGGGGGGGGTGGGGGGGGGGGGGGGTGGGGGGGGGGGGGGGTGGGGGGGGGGGGGGGTGGGGGGGGGGGGGGGTGGGGGGGGGGGGGGGTGGGGGGGGGGGGGGGTGGGGGGGGGGGGGGGTGGGGGGGGGGGGGGGTGGGGGGGGGGGGGGGTGGGGGGGGGGGGGGGTGGGGGGGGGGGGGGGTGGGGGGGGGGGGGGGTGGGGGGGGGGGGGGGTGGGGGGGGGGGGGGGTGGGGGGGGGGGGGGGTGGGGGGGGGGGGGGGTGGGGGGGGGGGGGGGTGGGGGGGGGGGGGGGTGGGGGGGGGGGGGGGTGGGGGGGGGGGGGGGTGGGGGGGGGGGGGGGTGGGGGGGGGGGGGGGTGGGGGGGGGGGGGGGTGGGGGGGGGGGGGGGTGGGGGGGGGGGGGGGTGGGGGGGGGGGGGGGTGGGGGGGGGGGGGGGTGGGGGGGGGGGGGGGTGGGGGGGGGGGGGGGTGGGGGGGGGGGGGGGTGGGGGGGGGGGGGGGTGGGGGGGGGGGGGGGTGGGGGGGGGGGGGGGTGGGGGGGGGGGGGGGTGGGGGGGGGGGGGGGTGGGGGGGGGGGGGGGTGGGGGGGGGGGGGGGTGGGGGGGGGGGGGGGTGGGGGGGGGGGGGGGTGGGGGGGGGGGGGGGTGGGGGGGGGGGGGGGTGGGGGGGGGGGGGGGTGGGGGGGGGGGGGGGTGGGGGGGGGGGGGGGTGGGGGGGGGGGGGGGTGGGGGGGGGGGGGGGTGGGGGGGGGGGGGGGTGGGGGGGGGGGGGGGTGGGGGGGGGGGGGGGTGGGGGGGGGGGGGGGTGGGGGGGGGGGGGGGTGGGGGGGGGGGGGGGTGGGGGGGGGGGGGGGTGGGGGGGGGGGGGGGTGGGGGGGGGGGGGGGTGGGGGGGGGGGGGGGTGGGGGGGGGGGGGGGTGGGGGGGGGGGGGGGTGGGGGGGGGGGGGGGTGGGGGGGGGGGGGGGTGGGGGGGGGGGGGGGTGGGGGGGGGGGGGGGTGGGGGGGGGGGGGGGTGGGGGGGGGGGGGGGTGGGGGGGGGGGGGGGTGGGGGGGGGGGGGGGTGGGGGGGGGGGGGGGTGGGGGGGGGGGGGGGTGGGGGGGGGGGGGGGTGGGGGGGGGGGGGGGTGGGGGGGGGGGGGGGTGGGGGGGGGGGGGGGTGGGGGGGGGGGGGGGTGGGGGGGGGGGGGGGTGGGGGGGGGGGGGGGTGGGGGGGGGGGGGGGTGGGGGGGGGGGGGGGTGGGGGGGGGGGGGGGTGGGGGGGGGGGGGGGTGGGGGGGGGGGGGGGTGGGGGGGGGGGGGGGTGGGGGGGGGGGGGGGTGGGGGGGGGGGGGGGTGGGGGGGGGGGGGGGTGGGGGGGGGGGGGGGTGGGGGGGGGGGGGGGTGGGGGGGGGGGGGGGTGGGGGGGGGGGGGGGTGGGGGGGGGGGGGGGTGGGGGGGGGGGGGGGTGGGGGGGGGGGGGGGTGGGGGGGGGGGGGGGTGGGGGGGGGGGGGGGTGGGGGGGGGGGGGGGTGGGGGGGGGGGGGGGTGGGGGGGGGGGGGGGTGGGGGGGGGGGGGGGTGGGGGGGGGGGGGGGTGGGGGGGGGGGGGGGTGGGGGGGGGGGGGGGTGGGGGGGGGGGGGGGTGGGGGGGGGGGGGGGTGGGGGGGGGGGGGGGTGGGGGGGGGGGGGGGTGGGGGGGGGGGGGGGTGGGGGGGGGGGGGGGTGGGGGGGGGGGGGGGTGGGGGGGGGGGGGGGTGGGGGGGGGGGGGGGTGGGGGGGGGGGGGGGTGGGGGGGGGGGGGGGTGGGGGGGGGGGGGGGTGGGGGGGGGGGGGGGTGGGGGGGGGGGGGGGTGGGGGGGGGGGGGGGTGGGGGGGGGGGGGGGTGGGGGGGGGGGGGGGTGGGGGGGGGGGGGGGTGGGGGGGGGGGGGGGTGGGGGGGGGGGGGGGTGGGGGGGGGGGGGGGTGGGGGGGGGGGGGGGTGGGGGGGGGGGGGGGTGGGGGGGGGGGGGGGTGGGGGGGGGGGGGGGTGGGGGGGGGGGGGGGTGGGGGGGGGGGGGGGTGGGGGGGGGGGGGGGTGGGGGGGGGGGGGGGTGGGGGGGGGGGGGGGTGGGGGGGGGGGGGGGTGGGGGGGGGGGGGGGTGGGGGGGGGGGGGGGTGGGGGGGGGGGGGGGTGGGGGGGGGGGGGGGTGGGGGGGGGGGGGGGTGGGGGGGGGGGGGGGTGGGGGGGGGGGGGGGTGGGGGGGGGGGGGGGTGGGGGGGGGGGGGGGTGGGGGGGGGGGGGGGTGGGGGGGGGGGGGGGTGGGGGGGGGGGGGGGTGGGGGGGGGGGGGGGTGGGGGGGGGGGGGGGTGGGGGGGGGGGGGGGTGGGGGGGGGGGGGGGTGGGGGGGGGGGGGGGTGGGGGGGGGGGGGGGTGGGGGGGGGGGGGGGTGGGGGGGGGGGGGGGTGGGGGGGGGGGGGGGTGGGGGGGGGGGGGGGTGGGGGGGGGGGGGGGTGGGGGGGGGGGGGGGTGGGGGGGGGGGGGGGTGGGGGGGGGGGGGGGTGGGGGGGGGGGGGGGTGGGGGGGGGGGGGGGTGGGGGGGGGGGGGGGTGGGGGGGGGGGGGGGTGGGGGGGGGGGGGGGTGGGGGGGGGGGGGGGTGGGGGGGGGGGGGGGTGGGGGGGGGGGGGGGTGGGGGGGGGGGGGGGTGGGGGGGGGGGGGGGTGGGGGGGGGGGGGGGTGGGGGGGGGGGGGGGTGGGGGGGGGGGGGGGTGGGGGGGGGGGGGGGTGGGGGGGGGGGGGGGTGGGGGGGGGGGGGGGTGGGGGGGGGGGGGGGTGGGGGGGGGGGGGGGTGGGGGGGGGGGGGGGTGGGGGGGGGGGGGGGTGGGGGGGGGGGGGGGTGGGGGGGGGGGGGGGTGGGGGGGGGGGGGGGTGGGGGGGGGGGGGGGTGGGGGGGGGGGGGGGTGGGGGGGGGGGGGGGTGGGGGGGGGGGGGGGTGGGGGGGGGGGGGGGTGGGGGGGGGGGGGGGTGGGGGGGGGGGGGGGTGGGGGGGGGGGGGGGTGGGGGGGGGGGGGGGTGGGGGGGGGGGGGGGTGGGGGGGGGGGGGGGTGGGGGGGGGGGGGGGTGGGGGGGGGGGGGGGTGGGGGGGGGGGGGGGTGGGGGGGGGGGGGGGTGGGGGGGGGGGGGGGTGGGGGGGGGGGGGGGTGGGGGGGGGGGGGGGTGGGGGGGGGGGGGGGTGGGGGGGGGGGGGGGTGGGGGGGGGGGGGGGTGGGGGGGGGGGGGGGTGGGGGGGGGGGGGGGTGGGGGGGGGGGGGGGTGGGGGGGGGGGGGGGTGGGGGGGGGGGGGGGTGGGGGGGGGGGGGGGTGGGGGGGGGGGGGGGTGGGGGGGGGGGGGGGTGGGGGGGGGGGGGGGTGGGGGGGGGGGGGGGTGGGGGGGGGGGGGGGTGGGGGGGGGGGGGGGTGGGGGGGGGGGGGGGTGGGGGGGGGGGGGGGTGGGGGGGGGGGGGGGTGGGGGGGGGGGGGGGTGGGGGGGGGGGGGGGTGGGGGGGGGGGGGGGTGGGGGGGGGGGGGGGTGGGGGGGGGGGGGGGTGGGGGGGGGGGGGGGTGGGGGGGGGGGGGGGTGGGGGGGGGGGGGGGTGGGGGGGGGGGGGGGTGGGGGGGGGGGGGGGTGGGGGGGGGGGGGGGTGGGGGGGGGGGGGGGTGGGGGGGGGGGGGGGTGGGGGGGGGGGGGGGTGGGGGGGGGGGGGGGTGGGGGGGGGGGGGGGTGGGGGGGGGGGGGGGTGGGGGGGGGGGGGGGTGGGGGGGGGGGGGGGTGGGGGGGGGGGGGGGTGGGGGGGGGGGGGGGTGGGGGGGGGGGGGGGTGGGGGGGGGGGGGGGTGGGGGGGGGGGGGGGTGGGGGGGGGGGGGGGTGGGGGGGGGGGGGGGTGGGGGGGGGGGGGGGTGGGGGGGGGGGGGGGTGGGGGGGGGGGGGGGTGGGGGGGGGGGGGGGTGGGGGGGGGGGGGGGTGGGGGGGGGGGGGGGTGGGGGGGGGGGGGGGTGGGGGGGGGGGGGGGTGGGGGGGGGGGGGGGTGGGGGGGGGGGGGGGTGGGGGGGGGGGGGGGTGGGGGGGGGGGGGGGTGGGGGGGGGGGGGGGTGGGGGGGGGGGGGGGTGGGGGGGGGGGGGGGTGGGGGGGGGGGGGGGTGGGGGGGGGGGGGGGTGGGGGGGGGGGGGGGTGGGGGGGGGGGGGGGTGGGGGGGGGGGGGGGTGGGGGGGGGGGGGGGTGGGGGGGGGGGGGGGTGGGGGGGGGGGGGGGTGGGGGGGGGGGGGGGTGGGGGGGGGGGGGGGTGGGGGGGGGGGGGGGTGGGGGGGGGGGGGGGTGGGGGGGGGGGGGGGTGGGGGGGGGGGGGGGTGGGGGGGGGGGGGGGTGGGGGGGGGGGGGGGTGGGGGGGGGGGGGGGTGGGGGGGGGGGGGGGTGGGGGGGGGGGGGGGTGGGGGGGGGGGGGGGTGGGGGGGGGGGGGGGTGGGGGGGGGGGGGGGTGGGGGGGGGGGGGGGTGGGGGGGGGGGGGGGTGGGGGGGGGGGGGGGTGGGGGGGGGGGGGGGTGGGGGGGGGGGGGGGTGGGGGGGGGGGGGGGTGGGGGGGGGGGGGGGTGGGGGGGGGGGGGGGTGGGGGGGGGGGGGGGTGGGGGGGGGGGGGGGTGGGGGGGGGGGGGGGTGGGGGGGGGGGGGGGTGGGGGGGGGGGGGGGTGGGGGGGGGGGGGGGTGGGGGGGGGGGGGGGTGGGGGGGGGGGGGGGTGGGGGGGGGGGGGGGTGGGGGGGGGGGGGGGTGGGGGGGGGGGGGGGTGGGGGGGGGGGGGGGTGGGGGGGGGGGGGGGTGGGGGGGGGGGGGGGTGGGGGGGGGGGGGGGTGGGGGGGGGGGGGGGTGGGGGGGGGGGGGGGTGGGGGGGGGGGGGGGTGGGGGGGGGGGGGGGTGGGGGGGGGGGGGGGTGGGGGGGGGGGGGGGTGGGGGGGGGGGGGGGTGGGGGGGGGGGGGGGTGGGGGGGGGGGGGGGTGGGGGGGGGGGGGGGTGGGGGGGGGGGGGGGTGGGGGGGGGGGGGGGTGGGGGGGGGGGGGGGTGGGGGGGGGGGGGGGTGGGGGGGGGGGGGGGTGGGGGGGGGGGGGGGTGGGGGGGGGGGGGGGTGGGGGGGGGGGGGGGTGGGGGGGGGGGGGGGTGGGGGGGGGGGGGGGTGGGGGGGGGGGGGGGTGGGGGGGGGGGGGGGTGGGGGGGGGGGGGGGTGGGGGGGGGGGGGGGTGGGGGGGGGGGGGGGTGGGGGGGGGGGGGGGTGGGGGGGGGGGGGGGTGGGGGGGGGGGGGGGTGGGGGGGGGGGGGGGTGGGGGGGGGGGGGGGTGGGGGGGGGGGGGGGTGGGGGGGGGGGGGGGTGGGGGGGGGGGGGGGTGGGGGGGGGGGGGGGTGGGGGGGGGGGGGGGTGGGGGGGGGGGGGGGTGGGGGGGGGGGGGGGTGGGGGGGGGGGGGGGTGGGGGGGGGGGGGGGTGGGGGGGGGGGGGGGTGGGGGGGGGGGGGGGTGGGGGGGGGGGGGGGTGGGGGGGGGGGGGGGTGGGGGGGGGGGGGGGTGGGGGGGGGGGGGGGTGGGGGGGGGGGGGGGTGGGGGGGGGGGGGGGTGGGGGGGGGGGGGGGTGGGGGGGGGGGGGGGTGGGGGGGGGGGGGGGTGGGGGGGGGGGGGGGTGGGGGGGGGGGGGGGTGGGGGGGGGGGGGGGTGGGGGGGGGGGGGGGTGGGGGGGGGGGGGGGTGGGGGGGGGGGGGGGTGGGGGGGGGGGGGGGTGGGGGGGGGGGGGGGTGGGGGGGGGGGGGGGTGGGGGGGGGGGGGGGTGGGGGGGGGGGGGGGTGGGGGGGGGGGGGGGTGGGGGGGGGGGGGGGTGGGGGGGGGGGGGGGTGGGGGGGGGGGGGGGTGGGGGGGGGGGGGGGTGGGGGGGGGGGGGGGTGGGGGGGGGGGGGGGTGGGGGGGGGGGGGGGTGGGGGGGGGGGGGGGTGGGGGGGGGGGGGGGTGGGGGGGGGGGGGGGTGGGGGGGGGGGGGGGTGGGGGGGGGGGGGGGTGGGGGGGGGGGGGGGTGGGGGGGGGGGGGGGTGGGGGGGGGGGGGGGTGGGGGGGGGGGGGGGTGGGGGGGGGGGGGGGTGGGGGGGGGGGGGGGTGGGGGGGGGGGGGGGTGGGGGGGGGGGGGGGTGGGGGGGGGGGGGGGTGGGGGGGGGGGGGGGTGGGGGGGGGGGGGGGTGGGGGGGGGGGGGGGTGGGGGGGGGGGGGGGTGGGGGGGGGGGGGGGTGGGGGGGGGGGGGGGTGGGGGGGGGGGGGGGTGGGGGGGGGGGGGGGTGGGGGGGGGGGGGGGTGGGGGGGGGGGGGGGTGGGGGGGGGGGGGGGTGGGGGGGGGGGGGGGTGGGGGGGGGGGGGGGTGGGGGGGGGGGGGGGTGGGGGGGGGGGGGGGTGGGGGGGGGGGGGGGTGGGGGGGGGGGGGGGTGGGGGGGGGGGGGGGTGGGGGGGGGGGGGGGTGGGGGGGGGGGGGGGTGGGGGGGGGGGGGGGTGGGGGGGGGGGGGGGTGGGGGGGGGGGGGGGTGGGGGGGGGGGGGGGTGGGGGGGGGGGGGGGTGGGGGGGGGGGGGGGTGGGGGGGGGGGGGGGTGGGGGGGGGGGGGGGTGGGGGGGGGGGGGGGTGGGGGGGGGGGGGGGTGGGGGGGGGGGGGGGTGGGGGGGGGGGGGGGTGGGGGGGGGGGGGGGTGGGGGGGGGGGGGGGTGGGGGGGGGGGGGGGTGGGGGGGGGGGGGGGTGGGGGGGGGGGGGGGTGGGGGGGGGGGGGGGTGGGGGGGGGGGGGGGTGGGGGGGGGGGGGGGTGGGGGGGGGGGGGGGTGGGGGGGGGGGGGGGTGGGGGGGGGGGGGGGTGGGGGGGGGGGGGGGTGGGGGGGGGGGGGGGTGGGGGGGGGGGGGGGTGGGGGGGGGGGGGGGTGGGGGGGGGGGGGGGTGGGGGGGGGGGGGGGTGGGGGGGGGGGGGGGTGGGGGGGGGGGGGGGTGGGGGGGGGGGGGGGTGGGGGGGGGGGGGGGTGGGGGGGGGGGGGGGTGGGGGGGGGGGGGGGTGGGGGGGGGGGGGGGTGGGGGGGGGGGGGGGTGGGGGGGGGGGGGGGTGGGGGGGGGGGGGGGTGGGGGGGGGGGGGGGTGGGGGGGGGGGGGGGTGGGGGGGGGGGGGGGTGGGGGGGGGGGGGGGTGGGGGGGGGGGGGGGTGGGGGGGGGGGGGGGTGGGGGGGGGGGGGGGTGGGGGGGGGGGGGGGTGGGGGGGGGGGGGGGTGGGGGGGGGGGGGGGTGGGGGGGGGGGGGGGTGGGGGGGGGGGGGGGTGGGGGGGGGGGGGGGTGGGGGGGGGGGCTCTCCAGATGTTCAGGAACTACAATTCCCATCAGCCCCTATCAGCATGGCCAATTGGCCATGCTGGCAGGGGCTGATGGGAATTGTAGTTCCTGAACATCTGGAGAGCCACAGGTTCCCTACCCCTGGACTAGCCCAAGGTCACCCGCTGGCGTGTGTGGGAGTGCACAGGCGAATCTGAATTCCCCAGATAAGCCTCCACAGCTCAGGTGGCAGAGCTGGGAATCAAACCCAGTTCCTCCAGATTAGATACATGAGCTCTTAACCTCCTATGCCACTGCTGAAGGGAAAGATTTCTACGTTAAAAGAACTTTTACACTTTTCTTCCCCTTCTGGAGCACTTAAGTACCCGAAGTAATAAAGCACCGAGATAAAATCTGAGTCAAGTAGCATCTTAAAGACCAACGAACATTTCCAGGGTATAAGCTTTTGTGAGTTGAAGCTCACCTGGTCAGGTTCCCTGAGAAATTTTGTTGGCCTTTTAAGATCCTACTGGGCTCCCTTGTTCTTCTAGGACAGACAAACACAGATACTCACCTGAAACTAAGCACAGATATGTGTAAGCAGATAAGCAGAAACATTGTTATGAACCTGTGAAATTGCCATTTGCCCAGACAGACCACTGATCCATTTTCCCAGTGCTGCCTATTTCAACCAGCATCAAGTGTCTCAGGTAGGAAAAAGGCTTTACCAAAAACTGGTCCCTAAGGGTGAAACTACACAATATTGAGTCCCAGCGCCTGCCATGTGGATTCAGTGCCATTCCAAAAACTTTTTTCCCTCTGTTAAAAATTGTCGTCAGGGACCTGATCTTGCTGGGGACAGACGAGGGGCTCTTCTCTGCCCTCGAAGAAGGAGGAGGAGGAGGAGGAGGAGGAGGAGGAGGAGGAGGAGTTTGGATTTATATCCCCCCTTTCTCTCCTGCAGGAGACTCAAAGGGGCTGACAATCTCCTTGCCCTTCCCCCCTCACAACAAACACCCTGTGAGGTAGGTGGGGCTGAGAGAGTTCCGTAGAGCTGTGACTAGCCCAAGGTCACCCAGCTGGCGTGTGTGGGAGTGCACAGGCTAATCTGAATTCCCCAGATAAGCCTCCACAGCTCAGGCAGCAGAGCTGGGAATCAAACCCGGTTTCTCCAGATTAGATACATGAGCTCTTAACCTCCTACGCCACTGAGGGGCTCTTCTCTGCCCTTGGGGAACCATTTCAGGAGCCTCTCACCTCCCTCCCCCCTCAAACTATGGTCTCTGGAGAGATCGAGACCCCCCCCTCCCCACCTCCCGTAGTGATTTCAAAAGTTGGAAAAGTGGCCTATGGGGGACTCGGGGGATACAGTATAATTTAGCATGTCCTGAGACCCCAAACACTAAATCTGGATCTAGAAACCTCTGTGCAGGACTGATACAGAACACTATCACACATTCAAGCCTTCACAAAAAAGGAAAACGATATTTTTAACTGTGTGGTAGCTTCCCCTTCTCAGCTCTCAGCCTGAATCCAATGAAAGAGCCACTGAGCTCCAGAAAATACACCTTTGTGAAATAAATGTAATATCTGAAGCAGAATGTCACAAAACAAGGTGGCAGGTGTAGTAACACAAGCAAAGTTCCACTTTGTTACACAGGGTCGCTCCTGACGTTTTCAGTCTGCTTGCGGACACGTGTGCATCCGAGAAGAAATGGAATCTGTTGCACCTAATTGCATTGTGTGTGTTTTTCACTTATTTGGTTTGGGTTGAATTAATTACTGTGCGTTGCAAAATTGCCCTTCTGTAGCAAGCATAAAAGAGTATAATTAACAAGAGAGACAGCAATGTTAGCATAATAGCAGGCAAAGAGGCACCTACGAAGTATACAAATAATTACTTGAGGGATAAAGTCAGAGTACTTCTGAGATAAGATTTTATTTAATGCTGCTGTGCTCTGGTTTTCAGAATCACATACTGAGGGGTTTTTTAATTGAGAAGTCCTTATTTAACCTAGATCCCCCCCCTCCCAATTATCTTCTAAAACTCTCTGAAAAATTGATGCTGCTAAACTCAGCCTTGAACTGTTGTTTGGAAAAGGTGTTGTTGTTCTTAAAGTACCTCATCTTTAAAATAAAATAAAATGCTGAATAAAATTATGGGTCTAGAGAAGTTAGTGAGGAAATGTGGATGGTACCTAAATTTTACCTTTGTCTAGGCAACTCTTTAGTGTTGTCTCAGAGAAACCTTTCGCAATATGCTATAATTACTATTTTCAGACATTAAGATGATAGGAACAAATACATAATTCACTTTACAAACTCTATTGGCCAAAGACTTACTTTTGGCTTTAAAAAATAATGTATTTATTTAAAAACATTTCATGTTACCTAAATACCCAGTATATCAGGGATGGCGAACCTTTTTGAGACCGAGTGCCCAAATTGCAACCCAAAACCCATTTATTTATTGCAAAGTGCTGGCAATTTAACCTGAATACTGAGGTTTAAGTTTAGAAAAAACAGTTGGCTCCGAGGTGTGCGTTACTCGGGAGTAAGATTGGTGGTAGTCGGTGGTTTTGCTTTGAAGCAACCGTGGAAATCTTCCAACGGGTAAATCATGATCCTAGGAGGGTTTACTCAGAAGCAAGCCCCATTGCCAGAAACCGAGCTTACTCCCAGGTAAAGGATAGCGCTTTAGTTCTTTGCATGAAAATCAGTGGGGTTTAACAGCGTTTAACAGGGTTACCTACACTGCTTCCGCAAAACTAGGTCTTAGGTTTAAAGCTAATAATCGAGCCCAGCAGCCCAGGCCAGCCTAGATGTGTGTGGGGGGGGGGGGGGGGGGGGACTCTGTTTGTACGTGCCCGCAGAGAGGGCTCTGAGTGCCACCTCTGGCACCCGTGCCATAGGTTCGCCACCACTGCAGTATATTATCTATTTCCAAGGCCTGGATGCTGCCTGCTGGCCAATTGGTGCCACCAAAGCAGCTAATGGTTAAAACAAGGCATAATAAAAACTCATCTTACAAACAATTAAATTAAATCTAAAACTAAAACGCATTTGTAAAAACACAGAAACAATACTTAAAACACCGGGTGAGAGGAAAGGATCATTGAGGGAATGCCAGATGCAACAACAACAAAAGTTTTCACTCGCTAGAGGAAGGGGGTATCAGAAGGGAATATCTCCGGGATGACAGCATTCCATTCTATTGGGGCCATAACTGAGAAGACCCCTTCTTAGGCTGCCACCCACCCTTAGAAGGCAGGAGCACTCAGAAGTTAGAGGCACACCTTAGGAGAGCCTTATGACCTTAGTGGTGGGGTGGATTCATATGGGAATTAGCAGTGGCGTAGGAGGTTAAGAGCTCATGTATCTAATCTGGAGGAACCGGGTTTGATTCCCCACTCTGCCGCCTGAGCTGCGGAGGCTTATCTGGGGAATTCAGATTAGCCTGGGCACTCCCACACACGCCAGCTGGGTGACCTTGGGCTAGTCACAGCTTCTCGGAGCTCTCTCAGCCCCACCTACCTCACAGGGTGTTTGTTGTGAGGGGGGAAGGGCAAGGAGATTGTAAGCCCCTTTGAGTCTCCTACAGGAGAGAAAGGGGGGATATAAATCCAAACTACTACTCCTACTCCTACTCCTACTTCTTCTTCACTGGCCCCAAACTGTATAGAAGAAGAAGAGTTGGATTTATATCACCCCTTTAGGTGGAGCTGAGAGAGCTCAGAAGAACCGTGACTAGCCCAAGGTCACCCATCTGGTGTGTGTTGGAGTGCACGGGCTAATCTGAATTCAGATAAGCCTCCACAGCTCAAGCGGCAGAGCGGGAAATCAAACCCGGTTCCTCTAGATTAGAGTACACCTGCTCTTAACCACTACACCGCTGCTGCTTTGAAGGTCAACACCAGGTGTTTGGTTACGGTCTTCAAGGTGATAAACAGTTTAAAAAGTCACAAAAAACCCTATATATCTCTATCTATATACATACATACAGTAATGCATACACATATAAATGATATATAATAATGTGTATATAAACAATATACAACAATAGTGTAAATACCTATCAAATTATTGGAAATATGCTGGAAGATGCTGGTCAACATACTTATTTGGGCAACCAATTCCAAACTTGAGAGAGTTCTGAGAAAACTGACTAGCCCAAAATCACCCAGAAGGCTTCATGTGGAGGAGAGGGGAAATTAACCTGGTATATCAGATTCCTCTGCCACTCCTGTGTATCAGAAGGGAAACAGATCCAGTTTTCCATATGAGTGTCCACCACCCATATGAAGGAGCGGGGAATCAAACCCTGTTTTCCAGATAAGAATCCACTGGCTCTTAACCACTACACCAAACTGGCTCTATATAACAGTCTGATTCCATATACAGCAGGTTCATGTGTGTGTGATGGTTGACATGTTTTTAATATTCAATAGTGCATGAGTGTACATTTGAGGTGTACACCTCAAAAGTACATTTGCTTCCTCCCAGTTGACTTATGGTGACCCTGTAGGGCAGTGGTGGCGAACCTTTGGCACTCCAGATGTTATGGACTACAATTCCCATCAGCCCCTGCCAGCCTGGCCAATTGACCATGCTGGCAGGGGCTGATGGGAATTGTAGTCCATAACATCTGGAGTGCCAAAGGTTCGCCACCACGGCTGTAGGGTTTTCAAGGCAAGAGCTGTTCAGAGGTGCTTTGCCTGCCTCTGCCTCGTGCCCAGTGGTGGGATCCAAAAAATTTTAGTAACAGGTTCCCATGGTGGTGGGATTCAAACTGTGGCGTAGCGCCAATGGGGCTGGGCGGGGCATTCCGGGGGCGTGGCCGGGCATTCCGGGGGTGGG
Organism: Sphaerodactylus townsendi; assembly: GCF_021028975.2. NCBI lineage: Eukaryota > Metazoa > Chordata > Lepidosauria > Squamata > Sphaerodactylidae > Sphaerodactylus > Sphaerodactylus townsendi. Next base: position 189,341,647 of record NC_059425.1, read on the forward strand.
GCATTCCTGGGCAGGGCTGTGGCAAGGACGCAGCCGCTGCGCCGGTCCTTGGGCGGGAAACGAATGCACACAGGCGCAGGCTGCCACGCACGCCGGTGCACCTCCTGCTAGACTGCTTCAAGTTCTGCGCGCTACTGCTGAGAGGAGGGGCGTAACTAAGGCAAAACTCACGTGGCAAAATCACCAATTAGTAACCCCCTCTCGGCACACACAAATAATTAGTAACCTACTCTCGGGAACCTGTGAGAACCTGCTGGATCCCACCTCTGCCTCGTGCCCCTGGTATTCCTTGGAGGTCTCCCATCCAAATACTTGACAGGCTCAAGGCTGAGAGCATGTGAGAGACCCAGAAAGCTTCCATGGTACGAGTAGGTTCTCAAACCTGGGTTTTCCAGGTCCTAGTCTGACACCTTAACCAGTATACCACACTGGCTCTTTACATTTGTTCAGGGCTTTTCCAAAACAAAACGTCATGTGGTTAGAGTGGGCTGTATCTTGTTCAGTCCTGTGTCCTTTGACCTGCTAGGCTCCAGCCTGAGATCACAAGCCACTCTTATGCTTTTCCCACTTCCCAGAATATTTTAACTTTTCTGTCTGTTTTGTGTTTGTTTTTACTCTGAAGATCCTCAGCCATGCAAACTGAGCCAAAGATATTGGCATTTAAATGGCTTGAAGTGTAAATGGCCAAGTGGAACAATGAGTCAGCTTGTCACAAAACAACAAAAAAGGGGAAAGGAGAACCGAGGTGTGAAATGCAAGGTTAGGGCCCATTAGTGATGCACAATATCACTGTCAGGGGAAATACTGCTAGTTTAAAGATGTTAAAAGATACTTTCTGTTTAGTTCCTAGATGACAAACATTTAAGGCAGATAAGACATACATAACGGGCAGTGGTTTGGATTCAAAGAATTAGTTCAGGCAAGATTTTGGGTGGGGAGGGATAGGAAAAGAGGGGGGAATTTTTATTTCCTGTGTCCCCCTCCCCTAGGGATTCCGGGTCTCCCATCCCATTGTCCATCAGCACCTAGGACACCTGAAGGTAGAAGGTGATAGGGAAGGGATTACACCAGGGTATTAATGCCACTTACACAGAAAAGAACAGAAGTGAAACAGCAGATGCTCTAGTTTGCAACTCTACTCCAGCCCCCCCCCCCCCTCAGGAACATGGAAAATGCTCCTATGAAATATGCTTCTGGAGGGGCGAGAGAATGTGCGAAATGCTTTTAAAGACAAGATTTTACTCATACAAAATGCATAACAATCAGAGGCGGAGCGAGGGGGAACTGTGCCCGGGGTGCATGCGCACCCTGCACCCCTGCCACGGCGCCGTCCACCCCCGCCCCGGAACACCACATCACGCCCCTCCGCTGCTCCTCCTGGAGTGTTCCGCCCCACCCAGCCCCATTGGCGCTACGCCACTGATAACCATAACGTGAAGATTTTGATGTAACACAATCTACAGCAGATAGTGCTAATTCTCGGGTGCACAGGCAATATTTTAAAGGACACATTTGTTATTTAACTGTGATTCGTGTTGTGAACATGTGACAATTTTAGAGGCATCTGTAGGCAGGACTCAGGATTTACACAACACCCAGGTTTTTTTGTTTTTGCTCAACAGAGCACTACGTCCTTTCATCACTGGTTTTCACTCACACACACACACACACTCTTTAAAGTTGAAACGAATAGGAAAAGTGGGTGTGGCCACATGGGGCTTCTGCGCAGCTGTGCCTCTGATTGGCCACAGAAGATCAAAATGAAGAATTGATTTTTATCCTCCTTTTCTCTATCTTTAAGGAGCCTCAAAGCGGCTTACAAACTCCTTCTCTTCCTCTACCCCCAACAGACACCTTGTGAAGTAGGTGAGGCTGAGAGTTCTGAGAGAAATGTGACTGGTCCAAGGTCATCCAGCAGGCTTCATGTGGAGGACAAGGGAATCAAACCCAGTTCTCCGGATTAGAGTCCACCACTTTTAACCACCATACCACGTGGGCTACGTAGATTATCATAACATTGCTTCAATAGCAGTTGCCACCAGGATGTTTGTTTTATTCTCTTTCACTTCTCTTTCCCAATGTATTTTTTAAATTACATCTCTTCTCCCCAGGACTTGGGCTTCCTCCAGCAGCAGCCATTTAGAGACTGTACTCAACAGTCTATGTCAGTGATGGCGAACCTATGGCACGGGTGCCAGAGGTGGCACTCGGAGCCCTCTCTGTGGGCACGTGCACACAGAGTTCATCATTTGGGGGGGCGGAAAATCACCCCCACACACACACACACACATCTAGACTGACCTGGGCCACTGAGCACAACATGCGTGCACGGCGGTGGGCAGGGAGGACTCGGCTGGTGGGCCTGGTGCCTGTGCTCCAGGTGGCTGCTGCCCGAGGGGGGCGTAGAGAGGAGGCAGAGATGCTAGAGAGGCACAGAGCGGTGCGCGTGGGACTTGCTGGAGGCTAGAGCAGGCTGGCCCCTCTCAAGCGGGTGGGGCGGAGGAAGAGGGAGCCAACCGTTTTTTCTAAACTAAAACCTCAGCGCATTCAGGTTAAATTGCCGAGTTGGCACTTTGCGATAAATAAGTGGGTTCTGGGTTGCAATTTGGGCACTCGGTCTCAAAAAGGTTCACCATCACTGGTCTATGTCAAAACACCGGCTCAAAAAGGTGGGGGACTCGTGCCTTAATCCATAAACCCTGTGAACATGTCCTCACATTCTGAGTTGCTTTATAACAGTGGTTCTCAACCTTCCTAATGCCTTTAATACAGTTCCTCATGTTGTGGTGACCCCCAACCCTAACATTTATCCATTTTACAGATGGAGAACACTGATGCAGAGAGTCTTTGGCGACCTCTTTGAAAGGGTCGTTCGACCCCCAGGTTGAGAACCGCTGCTTTATAACAAGAATACTCTACAACTGCAACTAGTATGAAGAGAAGAATTTATACTCTAAAGTGCAAGTTGCGAGCAAGACTTTATACAGGAGTCTGTACCCTGCGGCTCTCCAGATATTCATGAACTACAATTGCCATCAGCCCCTGCCAGCATGGCCAATTGGCCAGGGGCTGATGGGAATTGTAGTTCATGAACATCACTACAATTGCCATCAGCCCCTGCCAGCATGGCCAATTGGACAGGGGCTGATGGGAATTGTAGTTCATGGACATCTGGAGAGCCACAGGTTGCAGACCCCTATTTTCGCACGTTGACAGTACAGTCGCTAGGTGCAAAGCAAAAATACACATTCGCATTACCACTGACAGATTCCAGCATGTGCACATTTTTGTGACGCTCATATTAATATGCCTGATGAAGAAACATACTATGCATTTCAAAGCCCTTCAACAGGGAACGGAGCAACTATTTGGCTCTGCTCACTGCAGATGCTTCTGGATAGACACTTGCAAAGGCGACAGGCGGTCCAATCCCTTTCTTCTGTCTGGAGACCCCCTGACCTCATCACATACTTTTAATAACTGAGGGGAGTGGTGATGGGGCCGCAGGCTTTGATGTAGGAGGCAGAAGCCAAGGAGAAATCCTCATAGCTTGACAGAGGCACAGAGAACTTCTAAAAAAGGGGAACGGCTACCTGAAAAGACCGATGCTCTGTGTAGTAACTCCCAATATTGTGGCTACCTGAAAAGACCGATGCTCTGTGTAGTAACTCCCAATATTGTGGCTACCTGAAAAGACCGATGCTCTGTGTAGTAACTCCCAATATTGTGGCTACCTGAAAAGACCGATGCTCTGTGTAGTAACTCCCAATATTGTGGTTTTCCCCCAGAGATATGTGTATGCTTAGCCATTTCCACATGTAATTCATTTTTTATCTGCATTCTGTTATAAAAAGTATTTTATACATTGGCTTGGATGCAAACCGGTTTAATTAAAATGGGTTTAATCTTTTCTAATTAAAGTCAGCTGGGGTTTGTCCACCTAGCTCTGTGGTGGTGAACCTTTGGCACTCCAGATGTTATGGACTACAATTCCCATCAGCCCCTGCCAATTGGCCATGCTGGCAGAGGCTGATGGGAATTGTAGTCCATAACATCTGGAGTGCCAAAGGTTCGCCACCACTGATTTTTAAATGCAACCACAGGTTGAAGTTTTTTTAAAAAATCAATCATAGTTAATTATGGTGGTAATTAATTAACAGTTAATTACGTGGTAACGAAGGCAGGAGAACTGTGGGAAAATGGCTGCCAGATGCTCACGAGCAAGGCTGAGTTTCAGTTTTGCTCCTATTGCTGGTACTCAAGTCTGATTGCGGCCACAGGCACAAGCCAGAGGACTTTTGGCCCATACTTGTGGCCTTGATGGATTTGCCTGGTGATTCCCGAGATGTTTCGTGTATCCTTCCCCACCCCTCCGCCCCCACATTTACAGAGCTCAACAGATGCCAGAAAGCCATACGGTACCTAGAAATTTCATTGTATTGCCCAGGATTTTCAGATTAAAAATATAAGGCCAAGGCAGATCACTGGTTTGGGCTTATTTTTATCTCTTAAATTACTGATACAGGAATTTATTTTCCCCCTACCAAATATTTTCAGCAAGCATTTTACTATAGCATGTCTCAGTTCTCAGAGGAAGCACAATGATTATATATCACTGTATGTTTGAATGTTTTGTTGTCTGACATCTATATATATAAAAATGTAACCATTACTTTGTTAGTCACGCCCTAACGCCGAAACGCCTGGACCAAATGCCCCCAAACTTGCACACGCCGCCACTCATGTCTGCGAGGATGTTTTCCACTACATCCAACCCTCACATGACACACCCGAGGCAGATAAAACACAAAAACTGAGGTTCGCCTTCACTGCGCATGCGCGACACCTCGAAGCCGGGGCCCAAAGCAAGGCACCCGGCGCCACAGAAACCAGCGACCGGAGGGTGGAAGGAGGGACCGATCCCCCCGGAAAAGCGTGCCGCCACAGACAGCAACGACCAGAGGGCGGAAGGAGGCGCCCACCAACCGACCGGAACAGCGGAGCCCCAGCCGATTCGACCCAGTCCCGGCACCAACCCCGCAACACCTTGAAGCCGGGGCGCAAAGCAAGGCACCCCGCGCCACCAGGCCCAGCAAGGTGGCTGGCGCTGCAGAAACCAGCGCTCGGAGGGTGGAAGGAGGGACCAACCCCCCCCCCCCGCCGGGAAAAACATGCCGCCACAGAAACCAGAGCCCGGAGGGTGGAAGGAGGGACTGACCCCCCCACAAAAGTATGCCGCCTCATAAAGCACCAACAGGAGGGCAGAAAGAGGTATCCACCAACCATCCAGAACAGCAGAGCCCCAGCCTATTCGACACAGTCCCGGCCCTGACCAGGGTCGGGACGGGAAGGGATGGGGAGGAACCAGACGGTCAGCCAGAGAAAGCCACCAACAGAGGTGAGGAAGGAGGAAGCCAGCCACCCCGCATCGAGAACCGCGAAGGTAGGCTGAGCCACAGCGAAGCGTGGCCGGGTATGCTAGTAAAAAATAAACGGTCATGAAATTTCCACCACTGTATCAATTACATTTATATGTACACTGAACTTTTCACCATTCAATGTGCCAGGTGGGTTTATTTATTGACCAGTTTCTTCCTCGAATAGGTCCAATATTCAGTTACACAAAGTTTTTTAAAGCGACAATCAGAGCAATAGCGAGGGGGAACTGTGCCTGGGGCAGGTGTGTGCCCTGCACCCCGGCCATGCCCCCAGAACTCCCCGGCCACGCCCCCACACTGCCCCACCCCACCCCCTTGCAGTTATGCATCTGGCGATAATGGAGTTATGAAACACTGGAGTGTCAGGGCTGGGCTTACAAGTTAGCTTTTTGTTGTGGTGACAACAACTACAATTACCCTTATTTATATACAGCAGTTTTGTCTTAGCTTTAAATAAAATTATAAGAAATAGTGAAGAAGTTAGGATTAGGCTCTGTGGTAGTCAGAATTAGAAAACATAATCAGTAAAATATAAAACCTTGAAGGCGGAAAAAATTAGTCTGGCTCCTAAATTTCTGGGGCTGGACATTTGAGATGAAAGCAGATTTTGTCAAGACCTACATATTTAAAACTTATTTTTACATTTAAATTGGTTTTTTTTTAATTCTGTTGGAGTTTTTTGCAAGTCACTTTAGATACTATTAGGAAAAATGGCAAAGTTCTAAAGAAATCAATAAGGTTCTAAAGAAATCAATCAAAAGCAGGCATCTGGGCATTTTCCAGTCACACTCGCCCTCCTGTTAGGGCCCAGCCTGGTCGGAATGGGAACCCCTGGCAGGAAGACTCAGATACCATGTTTCCCCCAAAATAAGACAGGGTCTTATATTAATTTTTGCTCCAAAAGATGCATTAGTAGTATAGGAAACCTTATAATCTAGATGTCATGGATTGTTTTTCCCATCAGCCCCTGCCAGCATGGCCAATTGGCCATGCTGGCAGGGGCTGATGGGAATTGTAGTCCATGACATCTGGAGTGCCAAAGGTTCACCACCACGGCATTAGGGCTTATTTTCAGGGGATGTCTTTTTTTCTTCCATGATTTTGCGCCCCACCTCCAGTGACCAGGTCAGCTGCACCAGGGAATCTGTAACAAGGGCTTATTTTTGGAGTAGGGCTTATATTTTAAGCATCCTCCAAAAATCCCAAAAAATCATGCGGGGGCTTATTTTCGGGATAGGTCTTATTTTCAGGAAAACAGGGTAAAGAAGAGGGGACAGTGTTGGTTCCAGATTCTCAGGCACTACCTGTAGACCGCCTCTCCCCATATTGCCCCGGTAGGCCCCTCCGCTCCTCGGCCTCCTCGGAGGGAGGAATTCCCACTGCGATCCCTGGCCTAAAAAATGATCAGGTTGGTTAGCCCTCGAATTTCTTCAGGGGCAGGGCCTTTTCAGCCCTGGCCCCTACCTAGTGGAACAGGCTCCCTAGGGAGACTGTGGGTCTCAAGCATGGGACTTTACAGAGTTTCCGCAGGGCCTGCAAGATGGACCTGTTTCGCCAGGCGTTTGGCCAGCCTGGTTAAAAATACATCTACCGTGTCATCTGGCCTCCCGTGGGCACAAGGGGGGGAGGGAGGTAGCCAGATGCCATCCACATTTTTAATGGGTTCTGTTTTTATGTAATTGGTATTTAAATTATGTTTTAATGTATGTTTTAACCTGTTGTTATGTTTTTAACCTGTTGTGAACCACCCTGTACCCTCAGGGGGAGGGCGGTATATAAAACTAATAATAAATAAAATGCAGAGACTGAGTAGCCAGAAGTTCCTGCAGGACCACGTTCACAGACTTAGGCATTCAGGCTGGGATCCACAGCCAGGTCCAAACTCTGAGTTTCCCTAGCAAGAGTTTACCTCTGAGACTCTTCAACCCCTAGCCTTGAGTAACCCAGCTGCAAGAGGTTATTGCACAAGGGAATGGGAGGCTGGCCATAAAAGAGAGGTTGCAGCTGAGCCAGTATGTGGCAGCAACGTTGTGGTTTAGTTTGCAGGTTACTGTTTCTTGTCTTGTCAGCATTCCTTGCTCTGTGCACATTAAACGTCTGAACCTGCTAAGACCTGTGTGTGGACTATCCTTGGTTCCTAAGGGTCTGTCTATGACACCTCCATAACTTCACAGATGTCCACAGGAGGGAAGGTAATGGAATCATCATTTTGTCAAGGCAAACCAGAATTTGAGAGATTATGAATGAAACCCTGGTTTAACAAACTAACCATAGTTGATCAGAAAACCCTCTACCATTTGCCAAGGCAAACTAGAATCTGAGTTATTACTTTTGAACCAAAACCTGGTTTTGCCAATTAAAGATAGTTAAGATCTGAAAATCCTCCAGCAAGAGACTCATGCTTCTAACATTCAAGCGGGATCCTAAAACTAGAAATGAAAATTATCCAAAGTAGCTCTTCAACTTTGAACACGCAAACACATGAAGCTGCCCTATATGGAATCAGGTCACTGGTTCACCAAGGAGCAGCAGTGGCGTAGGAGGTTAAGAGCTCGTGTATCTAATCTGGAGGAACCGGGTTTGATTCCCAGCTCTGCCGCCTGAGCTGTGGAGGCTTATCTGGGGAATTCAGATTAGCCTGTACACTCCCACACACGCCAGCTGGGTGACCTTGGGCTAGTCACAGCTTCTCGGAGCTCTCTCAGTCCCACCTACCTCACAGGGTGTTTGTTGTGAGGGGGGAAGGGCAAGGAGATTGTAAGCCCCTTTGAGTCTCCTGCAGGAGAGAAAAGGGGGATATAAATCCAAACTATTCCTCCTCCTCCTCTTCTTCTTCATCAAGCCTTTTATTGACATAATAAACAATACAGATTAGCAGTAATCACGGAGTAATATAATTATGGTTGCAACAATGACATAGCACAGGTACTAAGCCACCGTTTCAGAGATAGCGGAAGAATCATTGTTTAAAAGATTTTTTTTAAATGTTGATCTGATAGACCTTCTTTGTTAGTGAGTAGAGGGGTCAGAGACTGACAGCGATCTGAGACAGTTGATAGTGAAGATCAAAACTAAAGCGAAAAAATGGGCCTCCATCTCAATATGAAGAAAACAAACATAATGACAACAGCTAACATAGATCGGGCCCAAATTAGCGTTGACAATGAGAACATTGAGTCCATCCAGGACTTCATCTTCCTAGGATCAAAATTTGACTGCAATGGAGAAGTAACTCCTGAGATAAAGCGGAGAATAGCATTAGGACGGAGCGCAATGCTGAGCACGGATAAAATTTGGAGAAGCAGGGACATCAGCATCAAAACCAAGCACAGGCTAGGCCAGTGATGGCGAACCTTTTCGAGACCGAGTGCCCAAACTGCAACCCAAAACCCACTTATTTATCGCAAAGGGCCAACACGGCAATTTAACCTGAATACTGAGGTTTTAATATAGAAAAAACGGTTGGCTCCAAGGCGGCATTATTCAGGAGTAAGATTGGTGGTAGTTGGTGGCTTTGCTTTGGAGCAACTGTACAATGCTTCAAACGGGTGAATCACAACCCTAGGAGAGTTTACTCAGAAGCAAGCCCCATTGCCAGCAACCGAGCTTACTCCCAGGTAAAGGATCACGCTTTAGTTCTTCCCATGAAAATCAGTATGGTTTAACAGTGTTTTACAGGGTTACCTACACTGGTTCCCCAAAACTAGGTCTTAGGTTTAATGCTAATCATCTCCCTGAAATAATTACACTATTATCACATGACGAACTCTGTACACACGTGCCCACAGAGAGGGCTCTGAGTGCCACCTCTGGCACTTGTGCCATACGTTCGCCACCACTGGGCTAGTCCAAGCCATCATCTTCCCCATAACCATGTATGGGTGTGAAAGCTGGACTATAAAGAAAGCCGACAGAAGAAGAATAGACACTGTCGAATTGTGATGTTGGCGAAAACTACTGCGCATAACATGGACAGCTAGGATGACAAATGCAGAAGTCTTGAGCCGCACAAAACCAGATACATCACTAGAAGGGAAAATAACCAGGCTCAGACTTACATACTTTGGTCATGTGATGCGATCAAATTCGCTAGAAAAATCTATGATGCTTGGACTTGTCAATGGCGGGAGAAGACCTGGACGCCAAAGAATACGATGGCAGGATACCATAAAAGCTGATACAGGCATGAGCATCAACCAGCTGAGGGAAGCAGTGCTTGACCGAAAAATGTGGAAAGAGCTTACATATCGGGTTGCCAAGGGTCGAGAACGACTGAATGGATAACATCATAATCAGAGGAGGGGTCAGCAAGTTGGACCTGATTGTCTTAAAAAATGGGCAGTGTAGAAGCATATGAATTACAGATTCAGTCTGTTTCATGCTGATATTGCAGATTCTGTCCTGGTAGGGAATTTTTAGGCGTCTTCCTGTTGTTACAGCGGAAGGAAGCACATTGCACCTTGCCAAAGAGAGACCTCTTTGCTGGTTGGGTAAGATTAATTGACCCAGGTATTTAGCCTCCCTAGCTATGTGAAAGGGAATTCCTTAAAAAAAAGGGGGAGATCAAGACTTACCAGTATTTGCTGCACTGCTGAGATACTGGAATTCCTGATCGATTAATCTTTGCTTTAAGGAGCAAAAGATTTCATGAGCGGGTCAACAACACAACACAAGCCTTTATTGGCATATAAAACAGGACAAAATTTTAAAACAAAACAAGGTTAAGAAATGCAGTTAAAACTACTAATTTCCAGTATAAAATTTGCAACAGTTTCACAAAAGAGCACATCAGAGCTGTTCAGGAGATTGGGTATCTTATAACACTCATGCCACTGAGAACATTGCAAGAAAATGGAATTCATGTATTTCATGCGTATCTTATTGTATTTAGGGCATAGAAACAGAGAATGGTCAAGGTTTCAACCGTAGTCATATCACATGAACAAACTCTTTTAGAACGTTCCATATTCTTAAATCTTCCCCCCAGCAGAGCTGATGGCAGCACATTACATCTTGCAGTAGCCAAGGCTCTCCTCTGGGTGGGATTAATCAGCAGACGGAGATATGCTGCCATAATTCCCCGCTCGCATGGGATTAATAATGTAGTCGGAGAACAGGTTGTCTTGGCAGCAAGAGTCAAATTATGAAAATCAAGATCCAAGAGCCTATTCTTAACTAGTCTGAAGGCTTCCACCTTTGTGAGCATAAGGAGTGATTCCAATAGCTTCAACCTTTCTAAAGATCAAAGTGTACCAGAGTCTCATGTGGAGGTCTTTCACGTCATCTATGACCTGATCTTTTCAACTGGAGAAACCAGGGATTGAACCTGGAGCCATCAGCTTGCCAAAGCAGATGCTCCCTCTCTGAGCCACAGCCCCTGTTCTTCACAGCCCACTAGCCGAGTAATGTCCGACAAAATTATTCAATGCCTCTCCTCAACATAAGCACTCCCCTGTCAATTGCAATCATGTTAGTATATTCCCAAAGATACTGTATTCGTCCAAATGTACGATTATTCAAATGTTCAAACAAACCAGTGGCAAAGATGACAAAAGGAGACTGCAGCACACAGCAGAGACTCTTTTGTGAGGACTCACAATTACTGAAACAACCACCCAGAAAATCAACATTAATTACAGCATCCCAGTTGTAATGGTAATATATAGAGGCTGTGTTAACATCCATTGGGAACAAGAATATTGCATCCAGAGGCAGGGTGGGGGAGAAAAGAAAATACGCACTGTATGTTCTCTCTTTCAATCAACACGATAACAATAGGAGAAAAATACCTCCTAGACTGCTGCTTGTAGAGACAGCGGGAGACAGAAATGTCCATGTTGTAAAATACGAACTGAATGTGAGACTCCAGGGCCAGCTGTATAAGTCTTAAGAAATGAAAAAGAGATCCTTAAAACACAGGGCCGGGGTGGGTGGGTGGTGGGTGAGTGGAACACATGCCCCAAAGCAAAATCATTCACCTGCTTAAACCTCTGACTATAACAACAGTTTCTACAGCTGCATTCGAGCCCAGTGGAACCTTAGAGACCAACAAAGACTTTCATCAGGGTATGAGATTTTGAGAGTCAAAGTTCCCTTCATCAGAAATCTTGCTCTAAGATGCTCCTGAACTCGAATCTAGTTGTTCTATTGCAAATCAACATAGCTCCACTCTGAAAATATGAGTTTCTGTGTCACTCTGTAGGCCAAAACCTTTTTAAAAAAAATGTTGTTACACAACAAACTTTGCCCCCTGTCCCAATAGGTTCATTTTCAAATTCTAACCAAAAGCTAATCACTACAAGCCACTATCAGCTCCTAGTAATCATCTCACTGCAATACCAAGGCACAGCAGGGACAGTTCCGTGTATGAAAAAGGTCTGAACAGCTCCCTTGAGCTCTCAAAATTCATGGTGCATGGTTCATGGTGCATCTCAGAAAACATTTTGTTTTGCGTGGAAAAGAAAAGGGAAACAGGAACCGGGTTAGCCAAAACCGATGATTTTATGTATGATTTTATGTTGTTCACCGCCCTGAGCCCTTCGGGGATAGGGCGGTATATTAAATTAAACAAATAATAATAATAATAATAACTTGCCACAACACAAGGAAGCGTAATAAATTGATGAACTGTAACAACTATTACTCATGTACTAGTCAGAAAATCAATGAACAGAAATCATATTAAATATTCAATGAATACTATTAACACATAGTCCGTTCCTACTCATTCATAGTCCATTGAGAGAACAAGTCAAAGCGCGATGGGACCTCGGTCCACGCACCGCGCTACCAAATTGTGCAAATAGCCAGTCCCATTGCGCTTTGACTTGTTCTCTCAATGGACTATGAATGAGTAGGAACGGACTATGTGTTAATAGTATTCATTGAATATTTCATATGATTTCTGTTCATTGATTGCTGATTAGTACATGAGTAATAGTTATTACAGTTCATCAATTTATTACGCTTCCTTGTGTTGTGGCAAGTTATTGTTGGGTTTTGGCTAACCCGGTTCCTGTTTCCCTTTCCCTTTCACTATCTTGCCCTTTTTTCTTTGATTTTGCGTGGAAAAGTACATTTCCCCATCCTCACAGAGGCACACTGCCCAGCTCAGCTTAAAGAAACTGAAGTAATTCAGAAAGGTTTTGGAGTTATAGCTCACTTATTTAGATATGCCTAAAGCTCTGTCTATTTTTGGAAGTTCTTTCAGGCAGCTGATAATATAATAATAAATAATAAAATACTAAATGGAGGAGGAGGAGGAGGAGGAGGTGGAGGAAGAGAATAATAAAGTAACAACCACCACATTTCTTCCTATATGCATTTTACCTGGTATAGGTCTATGCTTGAATGTGTGTATGTAAAGTGCCATCAAGTTACAGCCAATTTATGCAACCCATAGGGCAGGGGTGGCCAACCCATAGCACTCCAGATGTTCATGGACCACAATTCCCACCAGCCCCTGCCAGCATGGCCAATTCCCATCAGCCCCTGCCGATTGGCCATGCTGGCAGGGGCTGATGGGAATTGTAGTCCATGAACATCTGGCTCGCCATAGGTTGGCCACCCCTACCATAGGGTTTTCAAGGCAAGAGACTAACAGAGGTGGTTTGCCACTGGCTTCCTCTGCATAACAACCCTGGTATTCCTTGATGGTCTCCCATCCAATTACTACCCAAGGCCAACGTTGCTTAGCTTCTGAGATCTGAGGATACCTCAGGGTATTCTGGGCAATCTAGGTCAGGATTTGTGCTCAAACAGGAAGTTGTTATTCTGACACTATACCTCTGAAGGCAGAGTAGAATCATCAGACGGAACATCAGCTGGATGAATGGCAAGAGAGGCCACCATCCTTGGAGCTGGGTCTGTTGCCTTTAGTTCCAACACATCCGGGAACCCAACAATAAAGCAACATGGAGCCTCCAAATGGGAAAAGCTGCATTAAATTGTGAGGTAGGAACAAACAAATAAACAACAAGACACAAAACTAGGTGTGAGAATATGCCTGAATGAGTCTAGCGGTGCCACCCCACACAGACTCCCCGTCTTCAAAGGCTATTGACCTCAATGGACTTGGAAGAATATAACTGTTCAAGATTGTACTCTGAAGCTAATAATGGCTTCCATGATTCTCTATACAACATATCCAGGAATTTCATGCAATTCAAGGCCAATAAGACTGCGATGTGGTCTGCATTAAACACAGATAACGAGCTGAGAACTTTGGTTCTCACAGAGAAATGCTGTTTTCATGATATTAAGAGTTTTCACCCTTGCGCGCTACCTATGACAATGTGTTGTGCTCTGCTTGTCTTGCCCAGTTTCAAAGGAGTGATTTTTTTCAACAGTAAAGATGAAGCCCCCCCACCCCTGAAATGCTTCTCTGCAGCTGAAGGCGATGCATTCCTGGACACATTCCAAGCTTCTGATAAACACCTAACTTCCTACATGTTTGATTCCAGTCTTGTGCCATTATAAGTCAAAAAGGATGTCAAGACCTCTCTCAAGCCTCATAAAACTCGTGGCTTGAAAGGTAATAAAATATTTGTTCTCCATCACGTTGTCGTTACTCTAGAATATGCAAATCTAATTGCTAGCTCTGTTTGGTCTTGAAGTAAAATGTCTGTCAATAAGTGACTTGAGTCAGAGGGGAGAAATCTGTGGAACTAGCTTGATGGATATAGCAGGGGCGTAATGCCCATTGGGCAAGGTGGGCAGCTGCCCAGGGTGCCACCTTGTGGGCGGCATCAAAATGCAGGGTTCATTTTGGGGTATTTTTAGTGATTTTCCATTTAGCTCCCATTGGAAACAATGGGGGACGGGGAACCCCCTTTGGGAGTCCATAACTTTGGACTCCTTGAACCAAACCTTACCAAACCTGGGGGGTAGCATAAGGACAGTCTCTTGATGATCTGCTGAAATTTTGGTGCCGATATGTCTAAAACTGCACCCCCTGCAGGCACCAATGTCCTGGTGCAAAAAAAGTTTTGGGTGTGGTGGGGTGGCCGCCCATGGGGTGGGGGCATCCAACTCAGGCTTTGCCCAGGGCTCCAGTTTGCCTCGTTACACCCCTGGGATATAGGGCTGTTGCATACCACCCAAAAGTTGGATTCAACAAGTTTCCTCACTAGGGATAAATGGAGAGGAGGATGCTCCCTTTGAGCATCAAAAGGGCTACACTGGTGTCAGGGAGAAAGTATCTATGTGATGGAGATGCATTCCTGAATCAATGTAACCCTTTAAAACAACAAACCAGTGTTGCTAAAAGATATATGTAACCATTGCCAATTGGGGCATTCTTTCCTTAATGCTTACTTTATGGTTTCACACGTTTTGTAGATAACTAGGCTTCCTCTGGCCCTCTGGCTCCATGAGAAAAAGAACTGCATCTGTTATCTCATGGGGCAGGAAGCCAGGTGGCTCTCTCTTACTATCTGCCGTCAACCTTGAGGCGCCTCAGCTCCAAGGACTGTTTTTCTATCTTTCAGAACTTCTTCGGAAAACAGGAGGGGGGATTTACAACAAGGAATAAAGGGGATTTGGTCAAGTTTGTCAGAACTGGCTTTGCCAAGCTTGGGTGCTCTGTTATCTCAGCAATATACACTAATGATAAACACTCAACAACAAACACTACAATAAACACTACCTCAGTCTTTTTGTTGGCTTAAGGTTCCGAGACCTAACAACTAGGAATCATGGTATCTCCATGGATAAAATTACATTTTACTGGGAGGTGAAGTAAGAAAGGTAGAAGAGATTTGAGTGGAAAAGCTGGCTGGATCCAACACACTCTATTAGCTGGACAAACCAGCCGCCATATAACACAATTAGAAGACCGACTTTTTCATTCCAGTTCTTGGCAATTTGCAAGAAGTACTCAGAAGAATGGGACGTGATACTTCAAACTGCCTTAAACTATAACATTTTTTAACAAAAAGAACTAAGTAGAACTTCATCCGCTGTGTTTTTTAGAATGCAGAGCAAAGAAGGTGTTGAGTAGCTCTGCCTTTTCTCCGACCCCTGCTAACATTTTGCCATATCCTTTTTCTACCTTTTGAAAAAGACATAACCAAAAAAAGGGCTTTTTCTATTGTTTTCAACCTCTCTGGCAAGCCTGAGCTTGTCCTCTGCTTTAGCTTTTCTGACTTTCTCCCTACACATCCTGGCAAGGAAGTGGAACTCAGCTCACCGAAATTCTTCAATCCACCATAATTTACAGTGGGATTGAAACCAATTTTATTTCTGTGGTTCATATAGAACTGGAAACTCCATCAACCAAGCTACTCCACAGGTGGGATCCAACGAGCTATTCCACTGGTAGAAGCAAAGGGAGGAGTACCCATTTCTCCAGCACAAAGGCCATATTTCAGATCATGGGACACAAATGGGTGAAAAGCATGTGGGGTGGGGTATAAAATAGGGAGAGAAATTAAGTGAAAACACTGGCTACATCCAACTAACTCGGAGTCTCTTTCTTCACTTTGTATTTTCCACATCCATGCTGTGGCTTTCTAACCACATTACGGCACGTAAGTTACAGATCTGTTTGCAGTTGCTGGAGAAAGCAGTGTCCCAAGAAGAGAAGAGGGAAGAGTTTGGATTTATATCCCCCCTTTCTCTCCTGTAGGCTTCAATCTCCTTGCCCTTCCCCACTCACAACACCCTGTGAGGTGGGTGGGGCTGAGAGAGTTCCAAAAAGCTGTGACTAGCTCAACGTCACCCAGCTGGCGTGTGTGGGAGTGCACAGGCTAATCTGAATTCCCCAGATAAGCCTCCACAGCTCAGGTGGCAGAGCAGAGAATCAAACCTGGTTCCTCCAGATCAGAGTGCACCTGCTCTTAACCACTACGCCACTGCTGCTTCTATGAATAAGAAGAATAACCATTCAGTGGTAATTCCTTGTCTGAAACTCAAGGAAACATCAGGAAACTCTGCTTTGTTTTTAAGTTACTAGAAAAGTACAACCAGACTCATGTTAATGGAACAGGAACTATTTAAAACTGAAGGCTGAAAAACAAAAGTTTGCACTTCCCTGTCAAGATTCATTCTGTAATATAAATAAATTCAAGTAATATAGAAGTAATCTTAGTGACATACTATTTTGGTCAAATTGTAAGCACTTAAAGGAAAGAAACGTCAAGCAAACTGGCAAACAGGGACAGTGGAAATCTGTGACTAAAAAGTCCTTGGATTCGGCAGACTGACATTTCCTACACAAATATTTATCTCCTCCAGTCCTAAAATAATTCAACCCAAAAGCATCCTTGTGTTTATTGAGCTGAAAAGTTTCTTCAAATACCTACTTATTTTTCTTCGTTATCCCAATCTTCATCTTTACCATATTCCAACCATTCCAACGCATAAATCCCCCTTTTTGCCCTTTTTATCTGGTTATTAAAAAAAAAAAAACGAGCAGTGAATGTCCTCATTCTATTATGTTTTTATTCCACCCTTCCACCAAAGAACTCCATTGTCCATCCTTTTCCATTTTATCTACACAACAATGCTGTGAAATAGTTCACAGAGTAACTGCCCCAAGGGAATCCAGTAAATTTTTTCACTGCAAGCAAGAATTTGGATCGGTTTCTCTCTAGAATGGCTGAAACATTTTGAAAACCTCTTCAGTTGCAGTGAAATCATTTGACTACTTTTCCTGCGCTTCTCTGCTTCCTCGAACTTCCTCCTTGGCACCGGTTTCTGAGCTCACTCCGTTCCCCCTTGCCTGTTTATTTGCACCATTTCTCTGTTTGTGCTTTTATTGGGGGGGGGGGGCAATCTTCGAAGCATCAAGTTTACGAGGAGTACAGAATAGCAGCACAAGGCGGTGAGGAATTGAAGTATCAATTCAACACAGAACTAAAAAAGAGAAAGGGAAAAATCACATAACAGCAGGCAGAAATCGTTTCTAGGGAGTGCGTGCAGACATACACCATTATGAAGGGAGGATTGAAAACGTTTTGGAAATGTTTTAGGGGATCTGTGCAGAAACAGCCACTAGGTCAACAGAATCCTTATCACTTCCAGATGTTATGGACTACAATTCCCATCAGCCCTTGCGAGCATGGCCAATTGGCCATGCTGGCAGGGGCTGATGGGAACTGTAGTCCATAACATCTGGAGTGCCAAAGGTTCGCCACCACGGCACTAGGTGATCAAAAAAACACTGCCACAGACCTCACTCTCTATATTCCTAATATTCCAGGTTTCACCTACAGGTTGGTAACCCAGGGTCTCCTAACAATCACTCTGCTCTTCCTCAATCCCAATCATACTACTGAAGTTTTTTTTTTAATTTTGTTATCTGAGTGTTTTACAGTTACTGAAGCAGTAACATTTACATACTCAACAATATTATAACAGATTTCAGCTACCAATGGAATTATTGCCAGTGTTTTCTAGCAATAAAGTTTCCCACAAACAATACATTCTTAAAACTTCTCATAAAAATAAACATGGTGATAGAATTCATGTAAGCATATAAGTGTCTTAATGGAAAAAATGTTTCTGTCGTGGTAGGACGCAAGCAATTTGACAGAGCAATTGGTGGGACGTAAGAAAGAAAAGATGGCAAACCACTGACTTAAAGAAACTGTCACCAGTTATATGAAGCTGTACAGTTAAAATGTGCATGCATATTGAATATGAATAAGATAGTTGTGAAGACATCAGCAATTCTATGTTAGGTAGCTGTGGGAGTTTTATTAAGGTTTGTATGGCCGTGTTCTAGAGCCCTGATCGCTTCAAGGCACCTGGGCACGGCTGGCATCTTCAGAGGATCCACAGGTGCAGGCGATCCACAGAGGATCCACAGGTGCAGGCGAAACGTCAGGAGAGAATGCTGCTAGAACACGGCCATACAGCCCGGAAACCACACAGCACCCCAGTGATTCCGGCCGTGAAAGCCTTTGACAATACAATTTTTGTTGTGTTTTTAGATATACATTTATCGCAATCAGTACTGTATTAGAACACTGTACCATTTTTCAAAATTATTTCATTAAAATAATTCACAATTTTTAAAAAATCTTGCCACCCAATGTATTAAGGTAACTGCTTAAAATCCACTAATCCAACAGATTATTCAGTGTGATGTAGCTATCAGAGTGCTGGACTAGGATGCAGGAGACCCAAATTCAAACCCCTGCTCTGCCACGGAAGCTTGCTGAGTGACCTTGGCCAAGTAACACACACTCAACCTAAACTACTTCACAGGTTGGTTCTGGTGGGTTTTCCGGGCTCTGTGGCCGTGGTCTGGTGGATCTTGTTCCTAACATTTCGTCTGCATCTGTGACTGGCATCTTCAGAGGTGTATCACAGAGGGAAGTCTGTTACACACTGTTACATACGCAGGGTATAAATGAAACAAGCAAATAAACACAGGAGAGCACAATTCACAAAATGGTGTCTCCAATATTATCTACCGCAGCTACCAATTTACATATCCATCTTAACTTGGTTTGAAAACAAGGTATTAAAGTTTCAAAACAATCTTCGTTGCAGTGACAGCACACATTTTTTAGAACATCTGCTCGACATGAAAGGTTATCTTGCATTTGCATAGTTCCCCACCTAGAAATCTAAAAAAGGATGTTCCATTCATTCTGGAACAAAATGAACCAAGTCACTAACATGGCCTGCCCTCCACTGAACATCACGAAGTGAATATAAAAACAGATGCTAGGTGAAGACGTGCAAATCTCTTGTGAGGAAACACTGAGACCACTCTATTCCATTAACAGGATGGATTTAAAGTATACTAGCAGAATGAGGAGGTATCTTGACTGTGGCTATCCCTACTTGGCAAACAAAAAATGTATTTGATTGGTTTAGGCAGATTAATTGCATAGTTCAGAACCAAATGGCCAAAACGTTTTTTAAAATATAAATAGATATAGATATCGGTAGGTAGGTAGGTCGGTAGGTCGGTAGGTCGGTAGGTCGGTAGGTCGGTAGGTCGGTAGGTCGGTAGGTAGGTAGGTAGGTAGGTAGGTAGGTAGGTAGGTAGGTAGGTGGGTAGGTAGGTGGGTAGGCGGGTGGGCGGGTGGGTGGGTGGGTGATAGGTAGATAGGTAGATAGGTAGGTAGGTAGGTAGGTAGGTAGGTAGGTGATAGGTAGGTAGGTAGAAGATAATAGAAAGTAGAAGGTAGAAGGTAGAAGGTGATGGATGGATGGATGGATGGATGGATGGATGGATGGATGGATGGATGGATGGATGGATGGATGGATGGATGGATGGATGGATGGATGGATGGATGGATGGATGGATGGATGGATGGATGGATGGGTGGGTGGGTGGGTGGGTGGGTGGGTGGGTGGATGAGAGAGAGAGAGAGATTACCTTTGTAGCAAGGAATTACCTGCAACTAAAGTATTTTTTGAGTCCATGGGTGACAACATGGTGCCCGAGGGCACCATACAGCCTACTAACTTCTTTCCTGGTGCCTACTGTTTTAAGGAAGTGAGTGAGGCCAAGTGTGGCATTTGCCCAGCAGGGTTTCTGACTGGCCATCAGCAACCCAATTGGCTGGGCAAATTAAAAATTGTGCTATTTTCCACCGACCCACCCACCCCTCTAGTCCTTCACTTCTGTTGTTAAATGTACAAAATGAAAACGTTGAAAAGGTGAACCTAATGGATGAGATCATTAGTATGGGTTGGCAAACAAAGGACCATACTGTAAGAGCAGCCACGGAAAAACTCATGACCTAACCTTTGAGTCGCTTGAACGAAAAGCAGAGTGGTGGGGAAATTATGTCCTCGGCGTGTGATGCTCGACTCTTAGGGTAAGTAGTAGCAAGTCAGCCTATCTCAGGGGTGTTCAACTCTGGTGCTTCAGATGTTCATGGACTACAATTCCCATCAGTCCCTGCGCTAACATTAACACACTTCCATAGGGCAGCAAAGAAGTTGGTCTGCCAGAGAAGAGCTCCATTTAAGTCCGGCAGCAGGCACAGACAAACAAGATATTCAGAAGACGGCAAGTATCTGATAAAGAGGAGGAGGAGGAGGAGGAGGAGAAGGAGAAGAAGAAGTGGAGGAGGAGGAGGAGGAGGAGGTTTGGATTTATATCCCCCCTTTCTCTCCTGCAGGAGACTCAAAGGGGCTGACAATCTCCTTGCCCTTCCCCCCTCACAACAAACACCCTGTGAGGTGGGTGGGGCTGAGAGAGCTTCGAGAAGCTGTGACTAGCCCAAGGTCACCCAGCTGGCGGGTGTGGGAGTGTACAGGATAATCTGAATTCCCCAGATAAGCCTCAACAGCTCAGGCGGCAGAGCTGGGAATCAAACCCGGTTCCTCCAGATTAGATACACGAGCTCTTAACCTCCGACGCCACTGCTGCTCTTTGACTCTCAAACATTTATGACCTGAAAAACTTGTTGGGAGTCAAATCTAATTCTAAAATTAATATAATAGTTTCCAGCTCCTTCCATTCTTTCCCCTTATTTGAACAACAGAAGGGATATTCACACTATACTGTATTTACAGCTTTACAAGCCTTATTACACTAAAATAATTTCCATATAAAGCTTCCAATTTGCTTGAACTTTTAAACTGTACTCTTTGTCACTAGTGGGACACAAAACAACACAGAGAAATTTCAAATAAACATGCTAAATCACAGTATGCCCTGTACATAAGGTACTGGAAATTTTTCCTGTTCAAATTTTTCCATAAACCTAACATCACTGCAAGTAGAATTATGTCAGCTGTGTAAAGGAAATACAATGTGCTTAAGAATGTCATTGTTCTTAAAGAGTTTCACTAGTTTAAAGAAGTGATACGGATCTCAGAAACAAAGCGAGTTGCCCCTGGTTGGTACTTGGATGGGAGATAGCCAGTGGCAAACCACCTCTGTTCATCTTCGGTAGCCATAAATCAGAACTGTGCCCCAGCACCAATGTCAGAAAAACAGGAAGAAGAGTTTGAATTTATATCCCCCCTTTCTCTCGTGTTAAGAAGACTCAAAGGGGTTTACAATCTCCTTTCCCTTCCCCGCCCCCACAACAAACACCCTGTGAGGTGGGTGAGGCTGAGAGAGCTCCAAAGAGCTGTGACTAGCCGAAGGTCACCCAGCTACCGGTAGTATGTGCTGGAGTGCACAGGCTAATCTAGTTTCCCAGATAAGCCTCCACAGCTGAAGTGGCAGAGTGGGGAATCAAACTCGGTTCTCCAGATTAGAGTGCACCTGCTCTTAACTGCTGCTCCTAGTGAAATCCGTCATCTCCTCAACACAGAAATCTGATTGGGTACAAAAATCTACAAAACATCAGGACACGACTGTATTCAAAGGTACATTCTTCACCTTAATTTTGAAATACGAGGAACTATATATTCATTAACCAAGAGCTATAACATTCCAGGAATTTTTGCCATTGAGTTTTCTAACCTTTGCACACCAACAATTTCTCAATTAAGCTTAGGGTAGTCTTTTTAAAAAGAATGAAGTTACTACACATTAAGATTCTCTAATGTTAATGAAACTAACTCTGTACCCAGAAACCGGATTGTTCAAAGCCAAAGTCAAATTTAACACGGTTTCATAGGGTGAGTTGTGTTGGTCTACAGTAGAACAACTAGACTGTACTCCAAAAATCTTGCTGGTCTCAAAGGTATTTCTGCACTAAAGTTTAACAGACACCTGAAGGGTGTTTTTTTCCCATGCTTGTACTTTTCCTATTATCCTTTCCCGAGTTATTTCACGTCAACAACATGATACAAGGGATCTTGAAGGATAAAAATGTAAGAACATAACCTTTTTATGAGTTAACTATGCGGAAAAGACTAGCATGCAGGGAATTATGACTGTAGCTGCCATGACACCAAAGTTCTCTGCATTCTGCAAGTAACATAACAAAACTTTGACACTGTCTATGAAAAAGTGGAGAAACGTTTTCTAAATCAGTAACTTTACTATATTCAACAGTTATAACAAAGATTGGGGAATTGGGCTATGATAGTGACTCTCTGAACATGCTAACCAGTACTGAGACATTTGCCCTCATCAAAGAGCGGCTACTAGCAATGGATTGTCAACAACTGCAGAGCTTGGCTAACAAATCCTGCTCGCCAATGAACGTGGCCATTCCATTTGTGCAGGGAAACCCAGCCTACTATATTGCAGCGCTTACCAACCCTATATATAGGAGAGCCTACATGCTGGCTAGATTTAACATTATGCCATCCCCGCTCCATAGAGGAAGACTCAAGGGTCTACCAAACAATAAGAGGCTTTGCCCCTGCAGTCCAGGGCAGTTGGATTCCATTGCGCACATCCTCCTCCACTGCCCACTTTACCAGACTCCAAGATCCAGCTTATTAGTACAAATCATTGACTTGGAAAACCCAGACAGAGCTTGATAAAGTAAATATGCTCTTAAACTGCAATGACCTTGACTGTTGTCTCGCAGTGGCAAAG
This sequence comes from Sphaerodactylus townsendi, assembly GCF_021028975.2. NCBI lineage: Eukaryota > Metazoa > Chordata > Lepidosauria > Squamata > Sphaerodactylidae > Sphaerodactylus > Sphaerodactylus townsendi. The sequence goes on from NC_059425.1 coordinate 189,364,501, forward strand.
TTTCTGGCTGAGGTTTGCGAGCTGAACTTATGATCCAGTGTGAAGTTTTATCTAGTAATTTTAACTGTATTTATATTGTATGTTCTGTATGCCAATAAAGGATTATTGAAATTGAACTTTACTATATTCCATATTTTTCTTTATTGAAGAATCCAGCTACTCAGTGGTCTTGGAAAGAACCTGTCTTGCAAATACCTGTCTCCACCCTTGCATAAAAGCACCTGCTGTTAGGAATTCAGCCACGGCCAAAGTAATACCAGCATGGTGTAGTGGTCAATAGGGGCAGACAGACTCCAATCTAGAAAACTGGGTTTGATTCCTCACTCCTTCAGATGAAGCCTGCTGGGTGACCTTGGGCGGGTCACAGTTCTCCCTGAATCTTCTCAGCCCAAGTGGAAGAAGAAGAAATGGCAAACCATCTCTGAATATCTCTTGCCTTGAAAAACCTATGGCAGTGATGGCAAACCTTTTTGAGACCGAGTGCCCAAATTGCAACCCAAACCCCACTTATTTATTGCCAAGTGCCAACCTGGCAATTCAACCTGAATGTTGAGGCTTTAGTTTAGAAAAAAACGGTTGGCTCTCTCTTCCTCCGCCCCACCCGCTCGAGCAGGGGCCAGCCCGCTGTACGATCCAGCAAGTCCCACGCACACCGCTCTGTGCCTCTCTAGCATCTCTGCCCCCTCTGCACCCCTCCCCCTGGGCAGCAGCCACCCGGAGCACAGGCACCAGGCCGCCAGCCTAGTCCTCCCTGCTCACCGCGGTGCGCACATGTCATGCTCAGTGGCCCAGGCCAGCCTTAGATGGGTATGTGTGGGGGGGGGGGAGTGATTTTCCACCCCCACATGACGAACTCTATGTGTGCATGCCCACAGAGAGGGCTCCAAATGCCACCTTTGGCACCCATGCCATAGGTTCGCCATCACTGCCCTAAGGGATCATCAAAAGTTAGATGTGATTTGACAGCGCTTTGTACAACCAAAGTAATACCACGAGCTGGAAAGACATAGAAACAAGGGAAACTTTAGGAACTGTCACAGACTGTATCCACAGATCTCTCAAAGGGGCAGTCAAGACACAAAGAAAATATGGGATGAAGTTTCAACTGCCCTAGAGACCGTCACGCACATCATCCGTCCAAGTAATGTTCTCCCCTCAGAATCTACATGCCAAAACAGAAGAGAGGGAAGTATTTAACCTGGCCAAATGAACAGCTGATGAAAATATGATAGAAGGGGTAAGAGAGGACACGTCTATATCCCTCTAGATCAGGGGTCTGCAACCTGCGGCTCTCCAGATGTTCATGAACTACAATCCCCATCATCCCCTACCAGCATGGCCAATTGGCTATGCTGGCAGGGGCTGATGGGATTTGTAGTCCATGAACATCTGGAGAGCCACAGGTTGCAGATCCCTGCTCTAGATCAGTGGTGGCGAACCTAAGACATGGGTGCCAGAGGTGGCACTCAGAGCCCTCTCTGTGGGGACGCGCAAACAGAGTCCCCTCCCCCCCCCCCACATCTAGGCTGGCCTGGGCCACTGGGCTCGATTATTAGCATTAAACCTAATTTTGGGGAAGCAGTGTATGTAACCCTGTTAAGCAATGTTAAACCCCACTGATTTTCATGCGAAGAACGGAGCCCCTCGGGGACGGGGCGGTATAAAAGCTGAAAGTATAAATAAATAAATAAATAAATAAAGCACGATCCTTTACCTGGGAGTAAGCTCGGTTGCTGGCAATGGGGCCTGCTTCTGAGTAAACCCTCCTAGGGTCATGATTCACCCGTTGGAAGAGTTGCACGGTTGCTTCAAAGCAAAGCCACCAACTACCACCAAGCTTACTCTCGAGTAACGCGCACCTCGGAGCCAACCGTTTTTTCTAAATTAAAACCTCAGTATTCAGGTTAAATTGCCGTGTTGGCACTTTGCAATAAATAAATGGGTTTTGGGTTGCAATTTGGGCACTCGGTCTCAAAAAGGTTCGCCATCACTGCTCTAGACTGTGAAAATATATTGCAAGACAATCACTACAATATGCAGCATACTGAATCGGACACACGATGTGAAAGAAAAGGATCAGATATGTGCATAACATGTAACACTGACTGATAGACTCAAACACAGAACTACAAATAGCACATGAGTTTGTGGGGGGGGGGGGAGCGAAAGGGATGAGTTATGACGAACAGAGGCCATGAAAAAGTCCAGTTTTCCGGGACGTAGGTGTGTTGAGTAACACAGCAGAGCAACAGGTGAAAACAAGTTCTCACCAAACAGAGTCGTCAGGATATTTTCTTCATCTGCGGCCAGAGCTTCAGGAAAACGGTAGAGAATTCACAGAGCTTCTGGACATCCGAACGCCAAGAACCTCCACTGCAGGTCCACAGAAGGACTTCCGAATAAAGATATTTTTGCCTTACCAATACATTTGCATACTGTTTTACCCGGCTGCATTACTCAGTGCTAATTAAACAAGTCAACAAGAGATTGGAGGCTATTACAGCAGATCTGAGACAAGATTCCAAGAGAGGTAGTGCCCTGTAGTGGTTAGGTGTCGGACTAGAACAGTGATAGCGAACCTTTTCGAGACCAAGTGCCCAAATTGCAACCCAAAACCCACTTATTTACCGCAAAGTGCCAACACGGCAATTTAACCTGAATACTGAGGTTTTAGTTTAGAAAAAAACAGTTGGCTCCGAGGCATGCATTACTCGGGAGTAAGCTTGGTGGTAGTCGGTGGCTTTGCTCTGAAGCAACCGTGCAACTCTTCCAAAGGGTGAATCACGACCCTAGGAGGGTTTACTCAGAAGCAAGCCCCATTGCCAGCAACCAAGCTTACTCCCAGGTAAAGGATCATGAAAATCAGTGGGGTTTAACAGCGCTTAACAGGGTTACCTACACTGTTTCCCCAAAACTAGGACTTAGGTTTAATGCTAATGATCGAGCCCAGCGGCCCAGGCCAGCCTAGATGTGTGTGCGGGGGTGGGGGGACTCTATTTGCGTATGCCCACAGAGAGGGCTCTGAGTGCCACCTCTGGCACCCGTGCCATAGGTTCACCATCATTGGACTAGAATCTGGACTCTGTCATGGAAGCTAACCTACTTCACAGGGTTGTTGCAAGCATAAAATGGAGGACAGGTGAATGGTGTAAGCTCGTTGGGCCCCCAATGGGGAGAAAGGCAAAGTATAAACGAAATAAATAAATGAAGTGCAATATATTTCCAACTCTGGCGCCCCAGATGTTCATGGACTACGACTGGCCATACTGGCAGGGGCTGATGGGAATCAGAGTGCTTGCACTTAGGTTTTCAAACTACAGTGATAAATATATGACATTTAAAATAAGCTGTGCCGCCCTAGTATAGATCTAAGAATGGGAAACATATACCACAAGAATGAATATGGAACAAATATCTCATATAATTTTGTAAGAAGTGCTGGACAATCCTTGCAAAATGTGGCTAGAAGTTATAGCGTTGGTGGGGGACATGTCTGTGGTGCGGATTTGTATGTTTGTTCAAATGGAGAAATGGCAAAATCTGTTTCCTGCACAATCCATACAAGTGAACATCTGAGGTGACTTAAAAGCAAGAGACAATTCCCGCTCACAGCCTATCTGGCCAGCTCTTAAGAGTTTGCCCTCACCTTTTATCTGCATCATATAGGTTACTGGCAGGGGCTGATGGGAATTGTAGTCCATGATCATCTGGAGAGCCACAGGTTACAGACCCCTGTTCTAGACAGTGGTGGGATTCAAATAATTTAACAACCGGTTCCGGTGGTGGGATTCAAATAATTTAACAACTGGTTGAACAAGCACCATTTTAACAACCATTCTGCCGAACCGGTGTGAACCTGCTGAATCCCACCACTGGTTCTAGATCAAATCAAGCCTGAACTCTCCCTACAAGGTAAAATGACTGAACTGAGGCTACTGTGCTTCAGTCACATTATGAGAAAACAAGTCGGTAATAAAATGTTTTTAGAAGGTATATTACACCTAAAGATTACCGCTAAAGTTCATAAGGATTTCACTAGGAAATGTTGGAAGTTTCAAGATAGATGGAACTTTTTTCCTATGTGGCCAGACAAGTAGAAAACGTAAGAAAAATGCTGGATTAAGCTTCATGATGAAATGCAAAAGATAATAAAAGTTAAATTTGTATGAGATCCAAATAATATGTTGGTAAATATTCTGCCAATTAATGTGCCAAAAGTTATCTATAATGAGTTATTTAAGCATGTGATTATGGCAACCCAATCTACATTTGTAGCAAGATGGAAATCAGAGCAAACTCCAGATCTCACAGAATCGATGAACAGACTAACAGAATATGCTAACAACTCTGACACACAACAGGTCAACCACATAATAGAAAAGTAGAAGAAGAGTTTGGATTTATACCCCCCCTTTTTCTCCTGGAGGAGACTCAAAGAGGTTTACAATCTCCTTGCCCTTCCCCCCTCACAACAAACACCCTGTGAAGTGGGTGGGTCTGAAAGAGCTCTGAAAAGCTGTGACTAGCCCAAGGTCACCCAGCTGGCATGTGTGGGAGTGCACAGGCTAACCTGAATTCCCCAGATAAGCCTCCACAGCTCAGGCAGCAGAGCAGGGAATCACACCGGGTTCCTCCAGATCAGAGTGCACCTGACTTTAACCACTGTGCCACTGCTGCTCCTACATAAAAAATGGAATCTTTTTGGGAACTACACAGAGGTCAGGGCCAATAAGAAGCTAAATTGTAAAAAAACAAACAGATAAGAACAAATGTTATATTTAAATGTAAGTGGCACATGTAATTTTCTCATGTAATAATGAAAACCAGACTCACAGGAAAAGACAATAATGCTAGGAAATTTTGAAGGTGATCGGAAAAGAGAAAGAGCCAACATGAGATAGATTAGCTCAATAAAAGAAGCCACAGCCCTGAGTTTGCAAGTCCTGAACAAGGCTGTTCGTGATAGGATGCTTTGAGGGTCATTCATTGGATGTTCTGAAAGTCATTCATTCGCCATAAGTCAAAAGTGTGTTGCCAGCAACTTAACACACACGCAGGCATGCAACAGAAGGAAGAGATTTAACAAGAACTTATAACGAGATACATTTTCCTTGGTGGATCAGAACTCGCTTAGGATTACTGTACATAAAGTTGATAATTATTGTAAAAAATCATCCCCCTCCTTTCCAAAAGAACTAACCATATAAACTAACACAGAAACGTACAACTTTCCATTTAAATTCACCCACCTAACCAGTGAACCAGATTGACAAATTTATGTGGAACATGTATTCTACACACTGCACACTGTCTTCATCTTGTGTGCTGGCATAGCTTTTAAAGCGCGAGGGACCTGTTGAAACACCAGCCTTTAAATCATAAGTCAACTAGAGGGACTTATACCAAATATCCACACAATAACTTAAGATACATGCTCTTGAATGCTTATCTAGTAAAAAGGGGAAATATATGTGAAATCGTGAAATGGGCCAGGTCAGGCATTTATAAACAAGAGATTCTTGAACAGAGCACTATGACCTCTTGTGAAACCATCTACTCCTTCTTGTAGCAACAAACTGTGACATGTTAATATGCACATTGGATGACACCTGGAGGCAAGAGACTTTTCACCAGATAACATCTTCAGTGTCCCCTGTGTGCAAGGGGGGGGGGGCCTCAAATTCAAGGAGATTTGGATTGGGGGGGGGAGTAACCATCTTTACAAAAATGTACCTTACACTTAAGAGCTGAACAAGGACAAAACTGTGAAAACCGTTTGTTCTTCGGGACACTGAGTAGCCACCAGCAAGCCCAAAGGGCATACAACTCAGCAACATCTAAAATTAACTACAGGACTTTCAAGAGTATATTAATGAAGAGTAACCAGCTGAACAGCCCAGCTTAGCCCAAGCTTGTCAGAGGTGGGAATCTAAGCACTGTCGGCCGTGCCCACTATTTGAAAGGGCAACTTTCAAAAAGGTTGTTGACAAGCTGGAACGTGTTCAAAGGACAGCACTGAAGATGGCGAAAGGTTTGGAGACCGAGTATGAGGAAAGGCAGAAGGAGCTGGGCATGTTTAGTCTGGAAAGGAGACAACTAAGAGGCAATAGGATAGCCATCTTCAAGAATTTGGAGGGCTATCATTTGGAGGATGGAACGGAGTTGTTTCCTGTTGCCCCAGAAGGTCAAACCAGAACCAATGGATTGAAATTAAACCAAGAGTTTTCAGCTAAACATTAGAAAGGAAGTCCTGAAAGTTAGAGCCATTTCTGGGTGGAACAGGCTTCCTCGGGAGGTGGATGGGCTCCCCTTCTCTGGAAGTTTTTAAGCAGAAGCTAGATGGACATCTGAGAGCAAGACAGATTCTGTGAACTCTGGCAGTCCATAAGAAGAAGAAAGAAGAAGAGTTCGGATCTATACCACACCTTTTGCCTTCCTCTAGTTCAGGGGTCTTCAAACTATGGCCCTCCAGATGTTCATAGACTACAATTCCCATGAGCCCTACCACTTGGCCATGCTGGCAGGGGCTAATGGGAATTGTAGTCCATGAACATCTGGAGGGCCATAGTTTGAAGACCCCTGCTCTAGTTATAGAACAGGGGTCACTGCGGGGGAGAAGCTTGTGAATTTCCTGCATTTGGGGGTCTCTCCTACGTTTCGAAGAAAGAACAGGGTTTCTATGCAGAAGAAGACAACAGCCAACCATATCTGGTCCTCTTGTCTCTAGAACAATGCATAGTTCTGGGATTGTCATGAGGTATGTGTGACCTGACTGCACGTTATTCATTCAAGGGGCTGCTGCATGTATTTGTAAAAGGGAAAGGAACAGTTAACACATCACAGGTGTAGTTTCACGGCTCAGCTCTGGGCTCTCATTCTGGAATACAACATTCAACGTCTGCAAACCTTCCAGAATGCAAAATGATTTTAAAAACCTGGTTTGAGCATCCACTGTCATTATAAAGGAATCTCGCAGTGGCAGCTGAATGGCATCTTGCTGCCAGTAACATTTCTGTTCTCCAGATTCTCCAATTTTATACAGATTAACGTCTCACAAGTGCTTTTCGGCCAATACCATTTCTGTGTTTACACATGTGTTGGGGGTGAGCACTTCAAATATTTTTGTTTTGCCTCTATTGGACTGTCAGTGGATTCACTTTGCCCTTTGTCCTATTCAGAAGCTTATAGGAAATTAAAAGGTCAACTATTGGATAGAGAGTTCTCTACCCTAATCACCGCAGCCAAAAAAACGTGTTTCCCCCTGTATGTTTCTCTCCCATTTGAACGGGGCCACTTGGCATACTACCTGTATTGCTTAATAAACCCTGTTCAAAGGAGAGCCATAATGCTCACCAGGTTTAATGTTATGCCTTCTGCCTTGTTACATGGCAGATTTAATAAGCAAGAAAAGGCTAAAAGATTGTGCCCGTGTAACAATGGCTCAGTTGAATCTCTGGCCCACCAATTACTTCACTGTCTCAGATTCAAGGAAATCAGAACCAAGTATGTGAATCTCACTCCTTTACATTTACCCGATCTCCCTGATTTAATTAGATTACACTACTTGTTGGACAACCCTGATCCTTCTCTCTGTATGATAGTGGCAGACTTTCTCCTGGAAATTACTAAATGCCAGTAGATTTCCTTCGTCCTAACATGTATATCCTGTATTGTATATGCTTTTTAATCTGTTTTTATTATTGTTGTACTGCTGTCTATGCCAATAAAGGCTTGCTTACCATATTTTTGTTTTGATTTTATTTCATTATTTCAGAAAGGACGTGATGCATTTTTTCCCCCAGAACATTTCGGGGACATGGGCATGGTTTCATTAATTGGCTTGGGGGGGGGGGGGAGACTCCCTGGACATTACTGTATTTATTTATACCACTGCTCTGAACACAAACACCTGTGGATTGTGGTGATACTCCAACACTGGCATCAGAAAAGAACTAGAACAGAGCATTTCAGACTCTTTCCTAAAATCAGCAAACCAAGGAAAAAGAGATAGAAAGAAATGTTGGAGTCAGAATCTCTCGTGCCCTCTCTGATAGTCTGCAATGTCCATGGTTATTGCATTTATTTATTTCAAATATACTCTGTTATGTCCAGTTTTGTTTAAGACATGTTCTGCAACTGCAGATTTTTCAGGATGGTTAAGCCGACGGTGTCTTTCTTGCTCCTTAATACGAGTCTGAATGCTGCGTTTTGTGGTTCCTATGTAGACCTTTCCACAGCTGCAGGGTATGCGATAGACTCCTGCAGAAGTGAGGGGGTCTCTCTTGTCCTTTGCAGAGCACAGGAAAATACAGCAGGAAAATACAGCAGATGCTACGCTCTGCAAAGAATTTATTTGAAAACACTGAAATTCTGGACAATTCAGAAGGTTGCTATGTCGATCTATGGCTACCAATCTTGATCCTCTTTGATCTGAGATTGCAAATGCCTTAGCAGACCAGGTGCTCAAGAGCAGCAGCAGCCGCAGAAGGTCATTGCTTTCACATCCTGCATGTGAGCTCCCAAAGGCACCTGGTGGGCCACTGCGAGTAGCAGAGTGCTGGACTAGATGGACTCTGGTCTGATCCAGCTGGCTTGTTCTTATGTTCTTATGTTCTTATGAGATTCCAAATGCCTTAACAGACCAGGTGCTCAGGAGCAGCAGCAGCAGCAGAAGGCCATTGCTTTCACATCCTGCACGTGAGCTCCCAAAGGCACCTGGTGGGCCACTGCGAGTAGCAGAGTGCTGGACTAGATGGACTCTGGTCTGATCCAGCAGGCTCTTTCTTATGTTCTTATGTTCTTAATACACCAGTGCTCGTTTTCCACTGGTAGGTCTGGGTGACTGAGGATGCTTCCAGGTCAGGCACTGCAGAGCCATGCCGTGCCTGGCCACCTGCGTAAGTTGCCCCTCTGCTAGTGCATTTGCCCCTTGCGCCATAGGAATTCACGCAGGCGCAGGGGTGCGCTGGCTCCAGAGGGAGATCCTCCGGATTGGGCCACCCAAGTGGTTTAATTACAACAGTTATAAAGGAGATGGAACATATACGATTCATCGGGTCTGGCTGGAAAATTTGATAAGATTGTAGTTATGTCTGGAGACCAGACCAGACCTGGATAGCCCAAGCTAGTCCAATCTTGTCAGGTCTTCGAAACTATGAAAGGTTGGCACTGGAACAATGCACGCTGTTCGTACTTGGATGGGAGGCCGCCAAGGATTTGCTTCAGAGAGGCAGCCAATGGCAAACCACCTGTGTCCTCTTCTTGCTTTGAAAATCTCACAGGGTCACCATCAATCAGCTGTGAGTTGACAGCAAAACGAAAACAAACCTCGCGATCAACTGTCCCTATATAGAGAACAACACAACCACAGCCAACTGTTCAGGAGCACCAGTGGCGTAGGAGGTTAAGAGCTCATGTATCTAATCTGGAGGAACCATCTGGGGAAGGCTTATCTGGGGAATTCAGATTAGCCTGTACACTCCCACACACGCCAGCTGGGTGACCTTGGGCTAGTCACAGCTTCTCGGAGCTCTCTCAGCCCCATCTACCTCACAGGGTGTTTGTTGTGAGGGGGGAAGGGAAAGGAGATTGTCAGCCCCTTTGAGTCTCCTGCAGGAGAGAAAGGGGGGATATAAATCCAAACTCTTCTTCTTCTTCTTCTTCTTCTTCATGCCATAAACATAAAAAACACTGAATGACATCAGAAGACATCAAGCCAAAAACAGGAGTGAAAACAAAACACAGTCTATATAATAAGCTAGGAACCAAAAAAAGGCTGAGAAAGGCAAAAGGAATAATTACAATTCATAATACACACACTGCGTCTTTATTGCACAGCGCTTAATGTTAAAAATAATGTCAAATACTTAAAATTACAATACTTCAATAGAAATTAGAATCCAAAGACTGCATCTCCAATGACACCAAAACATCAAATTACGTGCACATAACCTGTTACATTGGACTGCAAGCCTACACTAGAACACAGCAAGCCAGGTATTTTAATATATTTTTTAAAATTCCTTCTATGGTCATCAGCGCAAAGATTCTTTGGAAATTCCAAAACACATGGCCGACAGCAAAACGCATTACTGTTATCTGTTGTGTGGAGTACAGAATGCCACAAAGACTTTGATGTATTCACCAGACACAGACTGTTGTGATAGTTTTACTGATGCTTCATACTGCTAAAGCTGACTTAACACCAAATTTAAGAAGAGTGTACTTGACTTTGCTCATGCACAAAAAGGAATTCATACCTATCTCACACAATGCAGGTTAACTCTGCGCTGAAAACCCGAGTTTTAAAGAATGCAAGAGTTTGTATGTAAATGCACACACATGCACCCACGTTAGTTGAGTTTAGATACTCTGAAAATAAAGTTCATTAGTCTACCATGGGAGAGCCAGTGTAGTGTAGTGGCTAAGTTTGAATCCCTGCTCTACCATGGAAAATTGCTGAATGGCCTGTGCCAATCACACACATTCAGTCTCAACCCTGGATAATTTTTGAACTGGAGATCTCCAAAGGCAAAGGCAGGCAATGGCAAACTACCTCTGAATGTCTCTTGCCTTGAAAATACTACAGTTTTGCCTTGAAAATACTAAAATTGCCATAAGTCAGCTGAGTAAAGGTGAAGGTACGAGGTCCTTACTGACCCACGAGGCGACGTCAAACCATGATGTTTACTAGGCAGACTATGTTCACGGGGTGGTTTGCCACAGCCGTCCCCAGTCATCTACACTTTACCCCCAACAAGCTGAGTACTCATAAAGAAATAGTGCTCATGTACCTAATCTGGAGGAACTGGGTTTGATTCCCAGCTCTGCCGTCTGAGCTGTGGAGGCTTATCTGGGGAATTCAGATTAGCCTGTACACTCCCACACACGCCAGCTGGGTGACCTTGGGCTAGTCACAGCTTCTCGGAGCTCTCTCAGCCCCACCTGCTTCACAGGGTGTTTGTTGTGAGGGGGGAAGGGCAAGAAGATTGTAAGCCCCTTTGAGTCTCCTGCAGGAGAGAAAGGGGGGATATAAATCCAAACTCTTCTTCTTCTACTCATTCCACTGCCCTCGGAAGGAAGGCAGAGCCGGCTACCTGAAACCGACTTCCTCTGGGATCGAACTCAGGTGGTGAGCAGAGCTTTGACTACAGTATTGAAATGTCTCTGTGCCACGGGGCTTGCTAAGTCAGCTGCAAATTGACGGCAACAACCTCCCTAAAATAAACTACCATAAAGAAATAGTGCTATCAAGTCCTCCAGTGTGTTTCAGAAACAGGAATAACTGAAAAAGAGTGTGGCATATAGCAGCTAATAAATAGGAAACTTCTTGCCAGTCTGGTTATAGGAATAAAATTAAAAGGTGATTTGGTTTTTCTGAACTGTCTGGGAGCCACAATACGGTGCTCATAACGGAACGACGGAAAAGTTCTTAATTCCAAACAGCAAAAACTCACATTTTTACTGGCGACTGAAATCAAACATCAGTTCAACTGCTACGCTCACTCTTTCAACTGTGATACTACAGATCCCTGGGCTACAGTCAAGCATAGGAACATAAGAACAAGCCAGCTGGATCAGACTAGAGTCCATCTAGTCCAGCTCTCTGCTACTCGCAGTGGCCCACCAGGTGCCTTTGGGAGCTCACGTGCAGGATGTGAAAGCAATGGCCTGCTGCTGCTGCTGCTGCTCCTGAGCACCTGGTCTGCTAAGGCATTGGCAATCTCAGATCAAAGAGGATCAAGATTGGTAGCCATAGATGGACTTCTCCTCCATAAATCTGTCCAAGCCCCTTTTAAAGCTATCCAGGTTAGTGGCCATCACCACCTCCTGTGGCAGCATATTCCAAACACCAATCACACGTTGCGTGAAGAAGTGTTTCCTTTTATTAGTTCTAATTCTTCCCCCCAGCATTTTCAATGAATGCCCCCTGGTTCTAGTATTGTGAGAAAGAGAGAAAAATTTCTGTCAACATTTTCTACCCCATGCATAATTTTACAGACTTCAATCATATCCCCCCTCAGACGTCTCCTCTCCAAACTAAAGAGTCCCAAACGCTGCAGCCTCTCCTCATAAGGAAGGTGCTCCAGTCCCTCAATCATCCTCGTTGCCCTTCTCTGCACTTTTTCTATCTCTTCAATATCCTTTTTGAGATGTGGCGACCAGAACTGAACACAGTACTCCAAGTCCGGTCGCACCACTGCTTTATATAAGGGCATGACAATCTTTGCAGTTTTATTCTCAATTCCTTTCCTAATTATCCCCAGCATAGAGTTTGCCTTTTTCACAGCTGCCATGCATTGAGTTGACATTCCCATGGAACTATCAACTAAGACGCCCAAATCCCTTTCCTGGTCTGTGACTGATAGCACTGACCCCTGTAGCATATTTACATATACCAAAGTCTCATTCAGACCAACTGATTGTAGGCATGCAAAATGTGTGTTGAGCATGTCTTGTATTTCACCGAATCACGAGAAGCAGCTGGAGACACAGCAGTGAATATAAACAAAACAATATGTCAATAACATCAGGCATGTCAAAAGCAGAAATACCAATCAGAACGGTCCATTGGTACTTACCCTGAAGGGGCCTTCTCCTGGACGGCGATGAGGGCATCCTGGATGGGTGATTTCCAACCTATACTCAGGGAGGCAGGACTTAATTGATGTCACTTCCTGTGTTGGGTTGGATCCACCCCTCGATCCCCAGTCTCGGATTGACGTAGCAGTATAGCAGAATTTAGGCTCTCACAGAATTTTAACAGGAAGAATGACAACAGGTTAAGGTAACATATAAAACATAACACGATGTATATATATATACGGATAAGGAACTCCAAGAATAATCCCAAGGCTAAGTGGGAAGTTTAACTATTTAACTGTGTAACTTTCAGTAGGAGACTATAACCTCAGGGAGGGCCAGGATGCCCTCATCGCCGTCCAGGAGAAGGCCCCTTCAGGGTAAGTACCAATGGACCGTTCTCCTGGAGGCGATCTCGGGCATCCTGGATGGGACCTCCCCGAGCAGTGTCCCGTTACCGGGTGGGCAATTAGTCTCCGAATATATGTTCTAAAACTCGGGAACCTAGGCCGTCTCATTTGCTGAGATGGTGTGTAGTTTAAAGTGTCTAATGAAAGATGTAACTGATGCCCGAGTGGCTGCTCTACAATATCCTCTAGTGGGATGGGGCGTCTGAACGCTGCGTTAGCAGCGGCGGACCCCGTAGAGTGGGCTGTAATACCCGAAGGAACTGGAACGTTGGAAGCCTTGTATGCTTCCACGATGTATGTCTTCAGCGTGTAGCTGAGGGATGCTTTGGACGTTTGAGCCCCTAGATTAGGGGTGGTGACGTTAATGGAGAGGGACTAGTGTTCCTGATGGTTTCAGTACGGATAATGAGGGCTTTGAGTACCCTTCTAACGTCCAGATGATGCCAAGCCTCTCTAGATGGATAGATATTATTATTATTACGGCCTTTTGGCCAGCCAATGCCAAAGCCGCTCTTTTGGGTGGGACGGTGAGGGGCAGAACGCTGGAATGATGATCTCTTGCTTGAGGTGGAATATGGTGGCTACCTTCGGAAGGAAGGTAGGGTCGGGGCGCATAACCACTCTGTCCCTATGAAACACGCACAGCTGTGAGTTAACTGAGAGGGCTTGTAGTTCTGATATCCTCCTGGCAGTAGTGGTGGCAATGAGGAATAAAAGTTTCATCCGGAGCCACTTAAGGCTTATATCCTGGATCGGTTCGAAGGAGTTTTGGTAAGAGCTGATAGGACCGTGTTGAGTCTCCAGGCAGGAATCTGTGAGTTACCGGAGGCTGCTTTTGGGAGACTCCTTGAGGAACTCAGAATGTCGGGAAGTCTGATGACTGGTAGCCCTGTATCTTTTGCCACACGGTGGAAAAGGCCGGCTAACCTTCTCCGCAGGGTTGAGCTCCTGAGACCTTCGTCAAATCCGTTCTACAGGTATTGAAGGACCTGTGAGATGGAGGAACGTAGTGGATCTGCTTGGTTTTTCTCGGCCCAGGAGACAAAATTCTTCCAGGATGAATTGTATATGCGCGTAGTGGAGGCCCCTCTGGAAGCAATGATGGGATGACTTGGTTAGAGTAGCCCTTCCTCGCTAGAGCCTGGCGTACAGGCATCAGGCGGTCAGACAGAACCACCCGGGGTTGAGATGATGTACCGGCCCTTGTGACAACATGTTGCTGGGTGTGGGTAAGCGAAGAGGTGGAGAAGTTGCCAGTTGTAGAATTGACAAGAGCCATGGACCTCTGGGCCACCACGGTGCCACTAGAATGACGCCTGCTTCCTCCATCCAGATTTTTTTTTTTCTTAGGAGTTTGGTAGTACTGGGGTTGGGGGGAAGGCGTAAGGCAGTCCCTTGGGCCATGGGCTGATTAGCGCATCTGTTCCCTGCGCTTGCGGGTGGAAGTACCTTGTAAGGAAACGTGGCAGTAGGGAGTTGTGAGGTGATGCCATTAGGTCCATGATGGGCTGATCTAATGTTTGTGTATCTGAAGGAAGATTTGGGGGTGGAGTCTCCACTCTGCCTGGACTACTGACTGGCGACTCAGCCAGTCCGCTTGGATGTTGAGATTTCCTTGTATATGTTCCACCATAAGGGACTGTAGGTATATCTCCGCCCAGGATAAAATGGCTGTCGCTTCCTGATGAAGACGCCGGGACCGGGAGCCCCCCTGATGGTTGATGTGGGCCTTGGCGGAGATGTTGTCCGTTCTGACTAAGAGATGGCAGTTCTGGAGTTGCGGTTGAAGGTGATGAAGGGCCAGGAGAATGGCCCTCATTTCTAAGATGTTGATCGACAGGTGGGTTAGGGGGGCAGGCCAGACCCCTAGTGTATGTCCCTTGGTAGGGAGGCTCCCCATCCGCGGAGGCTGGCATCGGTGAACAGTTGCGGTCTGTGCGGGTAGAGGTAAACCTTTCCCCGTGAGAAGTTTTCTTGCTTGGACCACCAACGCAGGCTAACGCGAAGTTGTTTGTTGGTCTGTAGGGACCTGTCTCTTCTGCATGATCTGGAACTGGTAAGGGCGTAGAACAACTGCAATGTCCGTGCGTGGAACCTGGCCCACTGTAACATATCTATGACTGATATGAATAGTCCCATCAGTTTGGCTAGTTGAAGGAGTGAGGCTCTGTTGGCCGAAAGGAACGTGTTCACCAGTTTCTGAATTTTGGTTATCTTGGATGGTGGGATGAAGGATGATTGTGAAGGGTGTCCACGATCACTCCCAGGTGTTCCATCCGGGTTGAAGGATTCAGAGAGCTCTTCTGTAGATTGAGGAAGCTGTGTTTGCGAAGAGTGTGCATGACTATCTGCAGGTCCTGTGGTGCCTGTTACCTGGACCGCGACCTGACTAGGGAGTCGTCTAAGTACGTGTACATGGGTGCCCCGTTACCGAAGGGCCATGATAGGAGCTAGGAGGACCTTCGAGAAAAACACGGGGGGCAGTGGCGAGTCCGAATCGAAGAATCTTTTGTGTAGAGGATTGATGGGAACATGGAGGTAGGCCTCCGTGAGGTCCAGGGAGGTCAGGTAGTCGCCTGGATGGAGTGTCTCTACGATGGACCTGAGGGTTTCCATCTTGAACCTGCGCAACGGATGAATCTGTTCACATAACGGAGATTTAGAATGGCACGCCAATCGCCGTTCCTCTTGGGGACGGTGAAGAATGTGAATAGACACCGCATGAACGTTCTGAGACGGGCACAGGTTCGATTGCTTGAATGCGAAGCAGGAGACGGATTGCCTCTTGGGTTCTTTTAATTTGCCTGGATTGCATTGGAGGGGGCAAATTCGAAACCTGGTGAATTCTAGGAGGTATCCGAATGTAACGACCTCTTGGGTCCACTGGTCTACGTGGTCGCTTATCCACTGGTGGTGAAAAAGTTTAAGGCGGCCTCCTACTGGTATCTGATGGTAGTCAGGATCTGGTGGTTGTAGGGGCGAAGGAACTGTTACATCTGCGAAATGTTTGTTGTTGCTGTAGTGGTTGCTGTTGTGAGAACCAACGTTTACCGTCTCTGGGCGCCCTGGGGAGGGCGCGTTGCGTTCGGAGGAAGAACTGTCTGATCAGACCTGACGTATCTAGGCATGGACTTCTTGTTGCCCTTGGTTTCCACTAGAACGGCGTCTAGTTCTTTCCCGAAGAGGAGGGAGCCGAAGTAATCATAGGTGGAGACCACCTGTTGGAGTGGGGGTCGGCTGACCATGCTCTCAGCCAGGCCTGTCTACTGACCACTGTGCCAAGTGCTAGGGCTCATGAAGTTAACATTAGGGCGTTGAAGGTGGAGTCCGCCCAATAGGATACTGCCCTGAGGACCCTTTCCACGCCTTCTCTTAGACCCTGGGCCTCAGGGGGAAGCATAAGGAGAAGGTGACGTAACCATACCATGGTGGCACTGGCCATGGTGGATGCGGGGGCTAGGACCCGGATAGATTGGGCTAGCCTGTCATGGATCCGTGTCAGAAAGACATCTGCACTGCGGTCTATGGGGTCCCTCAGATTGCCCTCCCCGTCCTTGGTGACGAGGCCGCCAGACTGGAGGGCCACTACTGGGGCGTCAACCAGGGGAGTTTGGATGATGTTGTGGATATGCTCAGGGAGCACGTAGAGGCTTTTGAGGAATGAAGGGCAGCTCTGCTGGCCTCTAATTAAGCCACTCTCTTTTAATCCGTCTTTCGAAGAACTCTGGTAGTGGGATGCTGGAGGGGTGTCCTCAGACTGAGGGAGAATTCGCTTCTTCCCCTTGTGGCAGCCCTTAACTGACTTTTTAGAGGAGATGGACCCTCAGGGTCTTTCGCATCTGCGGAATCCTGCGATTCCAAAACGGAATGGCTTGGCCATAAGGGGGGGGCAGGGTCCTCTTTTTTGAACGGTCTAATGCACTGCTCATTGGGTTCTTTGCAAGTCTCCTCAGACTCAGAGGAATGGTCTGAATCTCCAATCTCCCATTCATTAGCATCCTCCTCCTCAGGTGGATTGAGGGGATCCCTATAGGCAGGGGTGGGGGGGGCTGTGTGAGCTAGAGGTCTATAAGAAATTATTTGTCTCTGGCTAGGCTAGAACCAACAACCTCTTTCATTACAGTGCAAGGCTTAGCCACGTGAGCTAGAAGAGCCCTACTTGGGTCTTTTTTGGACGGTTTTTTCCCTTTACGTTTGAGGCTTTTATATTTTTATCGTATTGAATAATCTCCTCACTCATGGCTGTTCTAAATAGTCCCATCAGGGCATGTGGGAAGTATGGGCCCGGGAGGATGGGTATTTTAAGTTGGGAGCTACGTTGGGCTGAATGAGCCCCTCCCTCCCTGTTCCCGCTCGATCTTGCCTGGCTGGAGACGAGGCGGAGGGATCCAATGAAGATCGTGCTGCGGCGCCCTGCTCAATGGCGCATGATTGGGCCACGCCCTCCTCCTCCTCCGTTTCGTGGCAATCTGTTAGGGCCGTGTGTGGAGCGCGAAACGGCTCCGGTCTTTGTGCCTGGGGGCTGGATGGAGCTTCGCCAGCCACGTCCCTGAGTGGAACGCTGGTGCTCCTTACGTTCGTCGGGGCTGCGGGAGGCTCCCGGCGCGCTTTTGTCGGCCGGGGCTTTCGCGCCCTTTCCCCCCCCTTTGTTGCCGCCGACGCGGCTTGGGCGAGGGCTCCACGAGCCTCCTGCGAGGACTCAGTGTCATTGGGCTACCGCAAACCCCTATGGGTTGCTGCCCTGGTGCTTTCGGCTGCCGATTTGCCGAAGGAGTCTGGAGGAGGAGAGAAGTAGCTGCGCTGCTCGGTTATAGTCGGAGCCGCCTATTTAGCAATTAATTGCTCTGCGGCTATGCTTTCGCGCCCCTTTTTCCTTGGAAGACAACTTACAGTTCACAAGACAAGAAAGACACGAAGGTAGGCTGAAAAGAAATAGTTTGGGCTTGGAGCTCCTAACAAGCGCTGCACTCCCTGCTGTAGGCAGGAAGAAGACTGGGGATCGAGGGGTGGATCCAACCCAACACAGGAAGTGACATCAATTAAGTCCTGCCTCCCTGAGTATAGGTTGGAAATCACCCATCCAGGATGCCCGAGATCGCCTCCAGGAGAATGTTGGTTTCACAGCCAGTTTGGTATAGTTAAGAGTGGCAGACTCTGATCCGAAGAACTGAGTTTGTTTCCTGACACTCTTACACATGAAGCCTGCTGGGTGACCTTGGGCCAGTCACAGTTCTCTCAGAACTCTCACAACCCCACCTACCTCACAAGGTGTCAGTTGTGGGGAGGGGAAGGGAAAGGCGTTTGTAAGCCATTTTGAGACTGATGGGAATTGTAGTCCATGAACATCTGGAGAGCCGCAGGTTGCAGACCCCACTTTAGATGAAGAGTGTGGGAATGAACACAGAAACAGAAGTATTAGAATAACAACACACACACACGGTTTCTAGTCTGATTTGGGAAATCCACAAAACTCGGCTTAATCTGTCTGCTCTTCTTAGCCACTATGCCACTGCTGCTCCTAATAAGGTAACTGCATGTGTACAGATATATGCAGGCCACTGTGAAACTAAGACTTTTAACCATAATCATTTGGTTTTTTCCAGAGACCAATAGCAAAACAAATACACACAGCAAGCATGTAAAATATTAATAACAGACACATGCCTTTGGACCTCGCTGGACATAAGTATTTGGGAACCGAATGCACGACGAACAGCACAAACTGGTTGCATGAATCCAGGTAATAATTCTCCATCACAAGCCAAATGGGGAAGGGTTTAAAGGCGGCTTCTGAGTAAACAAATTTCCCAAGTGACTTCTTGTGATAACAAGTCACACGCTGAACCGCCATGTCAAGGACAAATGGACAACTTTGCAAAAATGGATTTAAAAAAGGCAAATCAACAAAGAAAAACCACAACAGATGTTGACATGAAGGGCACAGATTAGTTTTAAATCACTCTAGATTGCGTTCAGTGTTTGGTGAATTATAAATAAGTGACATTTCAAAAAACAAAGGCATGTAATTACAAATATCATTTGCACAATGCTGTCAAGTTGCAATGACAGAAAGGGCTTCCCCACCCCCCCAGAACACACCCACCGCTTTTTCTAAAGCTTCCAGTTCTATAAAATAATTTGCAAAGGGAAGGAGCTGATCTCCACAAACACACTGTCTACTGAAACTTTGCTTGATTCAACCTCAGTTCTAGATTATTCCATCACAAAATTTAACAACCTGTGGTCTGTGACATCACCCACCCACCCACCCACTGACACGGCAAACAGAAGCACGAATGAAACATCCTCTTCAACCCTAAAACACACATATTAAAAGCAAAGCTTCGGCAACGCAGGTCATTTAATTTCAGAGTTAAGCACGCCACGAATCACTTCCTCAGCCAATCCAGGCAAAAGAAAGAAGAAGAAGAAGAAGAAGAAGAAGAAGGAGGAGGAGGAGGAGGAGGAGGAGGAGGAGGAGGAGGAGGAGGAGGGGAGGAGGAGTTTGGATTTATATCCCCCCTTTCTCTCCTGCAGGAGACTCAAAGGGGCTGACAATCTCCTTGCCCTTCCCCCCTCACAACAAACACCCTGAGAGCTGGGTGGGGCTGAGAGAGCTCCGAGAAGCTGTGACTAGCCCAAGGTCACCCAGCTGGTGTGTGTGGGAGTGCACGGGCTAATCTGAATTCCCCAGGTAAGCCTCCACAGCTCAGGCGGCAGAGCTGGGAATCAAACCCGGTTCCTCCAGATTACATACACAAGCTCTTAACCTCCTACGCCAAGTGCTAAAAGAAGAGAACAACATGAGGAGCCAGCAGCCAAATAGACAGGATGAGGGCAACGGGCAGCTAAGGTGGCTAAGAACCTGACGGGATAATTCGATAAATGTCTCCAAGTTGTTGTGAGGAAAAACATGGGACAGCTTTCAGCCCAAGGATATTTGGACAGCAATTCTGACTGGGGGTTTCTGAGAGGCCAGTAACCAACTTCAGGTGGAACGAGGAGATAATTTGAGATCAGTGGCGTAGCTACAACGGGGACATCCGGGGACAAATGTTCCGGGCAGTCCCCAATGAGTCACATGGGGGGCGGAAAATCACCCCCACACTTTTGCCCAAGTGCTAAAAGTTTATGGTTTAAGGGTTAACAGTTGACGCAGAAGAAAATGAAAGTTTCTATAAAATAAATACTTCATAATATGGTCAATTTTAGTCTTTGTATACATAATTTGAATTTAAAGTTTCTCACTTTAATATGCAACTTATCCCTGAAATCAGGCTCCAAGACTGGAAGATGGCCAATGTCACACCAATCTTTAAGAAAGGATCTAGGGGGGACCTGGGAAATTACAGGCCAGTCAGTTGGACATCTGTTCCTGGCAAATTAGTAGGATCGATCATTAAAGATAAAGTTATAAAACATGTAGAAAAGCAAGACCTGCTGAGAAAGAGTCAGCATGGCTTTTGCAGAGGCAAATCCTGTCTTACAAACTTACTAGAGTTCTTTGAGGGTGTAAACAGGCATGTGGATAAGGGGGAAACCAGTGGACATTGTCTACTTGGATTTCCAAAAGGCTTTTGACAAAGTTCCTCACCAGAGACTGTTGAGAAAACTCATCAATGAAGGAATAAGAGGGGACATCCTCCTATGGATTGAAAACTGGTTGAGAAACAGGAAGCAAAGAGTGGGTGTAAATGGGAAGTTCTCACAATGGAGAGATGGGTGGGCCTGGTGGGCCACTGTGAGTAGCAGAGAGCTGGACTAGATGGACTCGGGTCTGATCCAGCTGGCTTGTTCTTATGTTCTTATGCTCTTAAGTCCCAATAAAAAACCGGCTTCCTTATTAATTAATAATAAAATAAGGACAGAGAAAGCAAAGATGCCGCTGGAGTTTCCAGCAATCTTTTTCTCGACAGAGTGGAGCCCGCTATAGCAGATCCGTTGCAGACCAACACAGCTATGTTCTGAAACTTCTGTGCACGGCAACCTTGGCCTTCCCTGTTTGTCTCCCGTCCAAGTACTGGCCAAGGCCAGCTCTGCTCAGCTTCCCAGCTCAGGCTTATCAGGGCTATTCCGACTGCTACGTAGTGTACCAAAACACACCTAAAATGTAGGCTAAGCACATACACCTTCACTTGCACGCTAGTAAATCGTGGAATGCACTGCCATGGGAGATAGTGATGGCCACAGGAACAGACAGTTTTAAAAGGGGATTAGAAAGCAGCCCTTTCCGCACACGCAGAATAATGCGTTTTCAAACCACTTTCACAACTGTTTGCAAGTGGATTTTGCTATTCCGCACAGCTTCAAAGAGCACTGAAAGCAGTTTGAAAATGCATTATTCTGTCTATGTGGAAGGAGCCAGCAACATGAAGGAGAGGTATATTAATGGTTACTAGCCGTGGTGACCAAAGGGAGCTTCCACATACACAGGCTAGGAATCCCAGTGCCAGGAGGAAGCCCTCAGCCCACTGCTTTTTTCAATCTCACATATTGTTCTCCGTTACACCTTACAGCCCAATCCAGAGACCTGGGGCAGCCAGGGACGGTGCCGCTGCGCTGGTACCTCACAATTTTCAGAGGGCTTCTTGTTGGAACGAGGAGACAAAATACAAAAAAAACCCACCCTCCCTGCTACCGAAAACCCTCCACTGGGCTCAATAGGTTTACGCCACCTGGGCACCAGCATCCTGGGAGGCAATACCAACTAAGGTCACCTTCACCCCCAGCCGTGCCTCCGGAATGCCTCTGCTAGACCAGTGGAGTGAGTGGGATGAGGGGAACCGGCACGGTGCTCTGAGTTGCGTCCGGCCGTTATGGAGGGCCACGCCAGCCACCCACCAGCAAATGTGCCCTCAGTCAGGGTGTTACCGCTGCTGCTCGGGTAACATTAAGTGATTTCAGCTCAGGCAACGTAGCGAGGCGCAGGAAGCCGGTGTTCTTCAAAAGCAAAGTATTTTATTCAGAAGTGGTTACTACAGTTCAGGCAGGGGAATCGCGCCCTCGTGGCCAAGCGCAAGAACTTTTATACACACAGATCAAAAGGGGGCAAAGGGGCAGGTGAGGGGGCAGGTCCCTTACCTTACAACAATGAAGAAAACATCAACACATAAAAGAGAAGGTACAATTACAACTTTGTGAATGGGACCATGAGATCTCGCTGTCAGGCGTCTTCCCGCGAGACTTTACAATTGTGCTGAAACAGAGCGGAGAGTGTCCATTCATAAAACTGGGTGAAGCTGTTAACGCACCCAGGTATCTGTTATCAGATGGGCTGCTCCCTTGAGTTATGTCCTGAGGCTCCCACGCCTCAGTCCCGCAACAAAAGAAAGTTCAAATGGTCCAATGGCGATCTTGGCACGCTCTTCAACGGCTGGGATATCTGGGGTGCCGTCATCAGATTCAATTTGTAATCCAAAAAGGGTCTTTGTTTTCGCTAAAGAGATTTACCGGGTGTTGGCCCAAACTGAATTCCAAGGCTAGCTTCCTTGGCTCTTAATATCAGCTGCTACAAGCTATTGCTTTTTCTAACAGATACAGATATTTAAAATAACACATCTAAACTTAAACATTAGAGACAATCTTGAAGAACTTCCAATACAGTACAAGCACATATATATACATATAAGCAAGAGTATCCTAAATTAACAGTAATAAACCTTAACTGGAGAACCTAGCTAAAGTGTAAGCCTAAAAATTGGGCAAATAGTAAATCCAACCCGGGGGGGGGGGGGGGGGACTTAAAAGCAAGAAGGAAACTATGTAAAACATTGGCACAATCACATATACACATTCTTTCCCGGCTTTTGGACAACACTGGTCTCTTTGCTCTTATCCTTAGCCAGTATTTTTCCTATTTTCCTGGCGGTAACAAGGGTAAGTGCCCCAGGGAGGGCAAACCGGCCATCTTAGAGCCCCAGCAACTTCACAACTCCCTTCTCTCCTCATCCCCCAGATTGGGCCGTTAGATGGTTAACAGCAGCGATACTCTCTTCTTGGCCCATGGACTCCAATGTACTTGGACAGTTTGTAATCCCCCTCTATTGCCAACTTTACCAGCAAGTGAAGATGTTTTCTGTTCTTTGGCGTGTGTGTATCGCAGCTGACTTACAGCACAGAGGTGGTTTGCCATTTCCTCCTTCTACACACAGGTCTCCCAGTCAAGTACTAACCTAGGGCTGACTCTGTTTGGCATGGACCCTAATAATTATTACTGGCTTTCCTCCCCCCCGCCCCTTTTTTGGGTAGTATGGCTTTTTATATGTTTTTATCAAATTACTGAGTACGTAATCTATTTTGAATATTTTTAAATTGCTGAAATGTTTCTGATGTTGACATCCGCTCCCTTGGAAAACCTATTTTTGTGGAAAGGTGGCATAGAAATAGTTTAAATAAACCAATAATCCATAAATAATCTCTGCCTCCAAAGTGCAAAAGGCACAAGTCAGCACCAAAGCGAATGCTAAGATTAAGCGGCTGAATTCCAAAGTTCTCAATTCTCTCTCCTTTGGCTAGAGAACACCACATTTTTAAAGGGTTCGCGTCGTTCAGCGAAGAAACAATTATGGAAAAGGAAAACAGATGGCAAACGTATTTGAGCAAGAAACGAAGTCAAGAATTGCTTTCCTGTTGCCAAACGGCATACGTACTATTTCAAAAAATGCAGAGAACACCTTCCACCGAGTGCAACTGATATGGGAATATGACACACAGTGTGGAAACCAGACCTCTGCTCTCGAAACAGCGGTATATACAGAAGAAACACTGATCACTTTAAACATTAAAATGTATGCCATTCATGCCCACTTCCAGTTGAAAATACATACCAAACGTGATTGATATTGCAAGCCTGCCAATATGTGAGCAAAGCGGGGCCATAATAGGGGAAGTGGCACCCACTTGCAAAGGAATTTCCTCACTTCCTGGCATGCCTAAGTAGCTTCATTGTCTTTCTGCGCGTGGGAGAAACCCGGCAGAACCATCTGATGTGCTGGGGGGCCGCATGAAGTGCTAAACATGTGTTCAGAACAGGTCAGGTGAAAACCGAGGCAAATCTCTCCAAAAGGTCAATCGCGACACGCATCAAACTTGAGACAAGCAAGCCCCTGCTTCCGGTCAGTAAAGGTAGATCCCTATGTAAGAATAGGATCGATACTGACCCATAGGGTAACATCACATCACAATATTTACTGGGCAGGATTGAAGAGATAGAAAAAGTGCAGAGAAGGGCAACGAGGATGATTGAGGGACTGGAGCACCTTCCCTATGAGGAGAGGTTGCAGCGTTTGGGACTCTTTAGTTTGGAGAGGAGATGGCTGAGGGGGGATATGATTGAAGTCTATAAAATTATGCATGGGGTAGAAAATGTTGACAGAGAGAAATTTTTCTCTCTTTCTCACAATACTAGAACCTGGGGGCATACATTGAAAATGCTGGGGGGAAGAATTAGGACTAATAAAAGGAAACACTTCTTCACATATCGTGTGATTGGTGTTTGGAATATGCTGTCACAGGAGGTGGTGATGGCCACTCACCTGGATAGCTTTAAAAGGGGCTTGGACAGATTTATGGAGGAGAAGTCGATCTATGGCTACCAATCTTGATCCTCCTTGATCTGAGATTGCAAATGCCTTAACAGTCCAGGTGCTCGGGAGCAACAGCCGCAGAAGGCCATTGCTTTCACATCCTGCATGTGAGCTCCCGATGGCACCTGGTGGGCCACTGCGAGTAGCAGAGAGCTGGACTAGATGGACTCTGGTCTGATCCAGCTGGCTTGTTCTTATGTTCTTATGTTCCTTTACGGAGTGGTCTGCCATTGCCTTCCCCAGTTGTCTTCGTTTTACCCCCCAGCAAGCTGGGTATTCATTTTACTGACCTCGAAAGGGTGATCAGTACAGAATACAGTTAAACTCTCCCACAACCTTACTGAAGGCTGATCTCAACAAAGCCCAATACAATCACGGGCCTGAACTCATTACTATCTTGAGCATCAGATCTGGTTTTAGATCCTGAGCAAAATGCTGAGTTGTCATAAGAATCTGCTGCAGGATTATGGGCACTTTCGCACAGGCAGAATAATGCACTTTCAGTGCACTTTCAATGCACTTTGCAGCTGGAGTTTACAGTGCAAAATAGCAAAATCCACTTGCAAACAATTGTGAAAGTGGATTGAAAGTGCATTATTCTGCCTGTGCGGAAGGGCCCTGTACTCTGTCTCACCAAAAGAAAAAAACCAAAAATTGTAACTTGGTTCGCCATGTGTCAGACTGTCTTTGTTTCAGAATGCTCTGGTCCAGCATGTGGAGAATGAAGTTACTAGTTTGTTCGGGGTTGTTGTTTTTTTGGTGAGACAGACTATAGCTATCTTTTGTTGTTCATTTTAGATGTAATTAAAATAAACCAATTTTCTTTTTTGTATAACCTTAATATTATAATACTGATTGCAAAACGGTAAGGGGGAAGTCAGGGGGGGAATAGAGTGGGAGGGGAGGGAGGGGAGGGATATAAGGCCGTGGTGGCGAACCTTTGGCACTCCAGATGTTATGGACTACAATTCCCATCAGCCCCTGCCAGGGATTAAGGATTGACAGTAAACTGAGTAGCAAAGTTAAGATATATGCAGAATTTTATTTGGGAAATCCCTCTTTCTTTATGTATAGACAATTGCTCTCATATGTAAATGTATGTAATAATGATATCTTCTCAGTCCCTTTTGGAAAATTGCAATAAAAACAATATTTTTTTTTTAAAAAGGTACAAAGGGTAGAAGTGAAAAACCTAAAACCTAGAAAAGCTACTCCAAAAATCTCTTGGCTATGGAGGACTGATGGAACTCCACCCAGAGAAATGTCCATTTGCTGTGGAAAAGCGATCAAGATGTAAGAAACTGGCCCAACTTTAGCTTCCAATTAACATCATACAGTCTACGGTCACCGTTTGTGCTTTTCAAGGGATTTGGAATCAATAGGAGAGAGGGAAAGGCCAAGCACAAGCAATTTCGCACCCACTGAAGCCAGATGCAATAATTCTGTTAGGAGCAAAATAGTCATTACAAACTCCTCAAATGCCATGTGGATGGGGGGGGGGGGGGGGAGATTATATAGGGAAGGAGCGTTTCTCACAAAGAGTACTTTAACACTTCATTGTTGGTTGTTTTAACATATGAATGGTCTCTTATTTCACCACAAACCGCTGTATTGTTGGAATGTCAAGTGCATTAAAGTAAGACCACTTGACCAGATTTTTGATAAGGATACTTACAATGTGGAGCAAAGAGTCCACATTCTAACCACGGTTATTAATGACCACATCACGGAAAACAGATTTCTGCCTTTCAGGGAGGCATTTCCTTCCTTTTTGATAGTTGGGGCTGATTTTGTTGTGTTTTTCACCCACAAACTCAGAAGTTACCTTTGTGGGGGAAGAAATCTAAAGAAGAATCAAGATGGGGGGGAGGTGCCTTGTTACCTTTTTTCAGTAGGTAAGAAGTTCTGTACCCTGACCTGGATGCAAGAAGCCAAGATTCAGATGCTATAAGTCAAGCAGGGGGAACCCTGGTTGGTGCTTAGATGGAAGACCACCAAGGAAGTCCAGGGTTGGTCTGTAGAGGCAAGCAAACCACCTTTGTATGTCTTATGCCCTGACCTGGCTAGACTGATCTTGTTGGATCTTGGAAGTTAAGATGGGTCAACCGTGGTTAGGATTTGGCTGAGAGACCACCAAGGTATTCCCAGGTTGCTATGCAAAAGCAGGCAATGGGAAATCACTTCTGAATTCTCATTCAGTTGAACACCATACGGGGTTACCATGGTCACTGCAAGTTGACAGCACTTCCACCACCAGAATGGCAAAGTAGTTAAGAGCGGTGGACTCTAATCTGGAGAACCAAGTTTGATTCCCCGCTCCTCTATATGGACTGGCAGACTCTAAGCTGGTTGGTTTCCCAGCTCCTACACATGAGGTCTGCTGGATGACCTTGGGCCAGTCACAGTTCTCTCAGAACTCTCTCAGCCCCACCCACCTCACAAGTGTCTGTTGTGGGGAGATGAAAGGAAGCAGTTTCTGGCTGCCTTGAGTCTTCTTACAGAAGAGAAAGGCGGGGTGTAAATCCAAACTCTTCTTCTCTTCTTCAGTATGGGCTCCTTATTTTCTTTTCAAGAACTAAAATAAATATTTGCAGAGATTTCTTCCTCATAATATTGGATTAGACAGTTCCAGGTGATTACTATTAGGTTCTTCTTAGGAAGAAGAAAGAGTCTTAAAATTACTGTTCCAGCTGTATTTAAAGCTAAAATTATAAAAGTTTGCTTTCGCAAATGTCAATTTGTGCAAAGCCTATTGAAGAAAATAAGAGATTGGAATTATACTTCACCTTTCTCTCCTGTAAGTAGTCTCAAAATGGCTTACAACCCCTTTGCCTTTCTCTCCTCACAACAGACACCTTGTGAGGTAGGTGGGGCTGAGAGAGTTCAAAGAGAACTGTGGCTGGCCCAAGGTCACCCAGCAGAGAAACGGATCCAGTTCACCAGATAAAAATCCAGCGCTCATGTTGAGGAATGGGGACTCAAACCCAATTCTCCAAATTAAGAGTCCATCACTCTCAACCATTGCACCACGCTGAAGAACAAACTGTCACTCCAAAGTGCTGGCACAGGACAGGTTGACCAACTGTCATCTTTCCCAACAGCAACAAGGAAAGTTGTGATGTAGAAGGGATAACTGCACACTTCATGAGAACTGAGTAGGTATGTTAAACTGCATTAATTTAGAACATTTATATCAGTGAAGGCGAACCTTTTTGAGACAGAGAGCCCAAATTGCAACCCAAACCCCACTTATTTATCGCAAAGTGCCAACCCGGCAATTTAACCTGAATGCTGAGGTTTTAGTTTAGAAAAATAAAACAGTTGGCTCCCTCTTCCTCTACCCCACCCGCTTGAGCAGGGGCCAGCCTGCTCTAGCCTCCAGCAAGTCCCGCGTGCACCGCTCTGTGCCTCTCTAGCATCTCTGCCTCCTCTGCGCCGCCCCCCACCCCACCCTCGGGCAGCAGCCACCCAGAGCATAGGCACCAGGCCTGCCAGCCAAGTCCTCCCTGCTCACCGCGGTGCGCACACGTTGTGCTCAGTGGCCAAGGCCAGCCTAGATGTGTGTGTGGGTGATTTTCCACCCCCCACATGACAAACTCTGTGTGTGCGTGCCCACAGAGAGGGCTCCGAGTGCCACCTCTGGCACCCATGCCATAGGTTCGCCATCACTGATTTATATACTTGCCTGCCACCCATGCATCAAGGACTCAAGCTGGCCATGTAGGGGAAATGCATATGAGTTCCTGCCAGAGAATTATGGCCACCGGAAGTGGCCCACTAAATTGTCCCACCAATCAAAGAAGTTCACCTGGTGAATACACAAGAGGGGGCCTTCTTGGTAACAGCCCCACAATAATGGAACAATCTGGCCCCTCTTTTTCAATCTTTAAAAGGCAGCTGACAGCAGCTTTAGTTTTATAGTTTTTTTTAATCTACTGGCAGTCCTACCTGAGATTTTAAATGGTGGTCTGTGAGATATCTTTTATAATCATTCTGTTTACATTATCAGCCGCCTTGAGTCTCACAAGGTAGACAAGCAGCTATTACATGTGTTTGTAAACAATCCATAACAATGTATTGTCAAAGGCTTTCATGGCCGGAATCACTGGGGTACTGTGTGGTTTTCGGGCTGTATGGCCGTGTTCCAGTAGCATTTTCTCCTGATGTTTCGCCAGCATCTGTGGCTGGCATCTTCAGATGGTAGTAAAACAAGTGAAGTATATGTACCTGTGGAATGTCCAGGGTGAGAGAAAGAACCATTTGCACTGGTTAACAAGTGTAACTAATTGCACCCTTTATATACTCCACTTGCTTTAATACCATCAGATCCTCTGAAGATGCCAACCACAGATGCAGGCAAAACGTCAGGAGAAAATGCTACTGGAACACGGCCAAGCAGTGCGGAAACCACACAACACTCCAATCAATAATAATACTATGCACACCACCCAGGAAAACAGCAGTTACATCTCTGAGTACTATCTCACCATGGACTTGCTGGCACAGTTGTAGCATTTGTAACAACTGCAGAAGAATTCAAAGCTTTACCAGCTGACATCTGCTCACCAGTAAAGCGAATCATCTGCAGCAAATGCAGACCTGGTTGGAATTTTAAGGGATGTATTACACAGGAAGTTGCTACTTCACTCCTTTATTGCGTAAGCATTTACAACAGAGTGGTTGTCTGTAGGAAAAGTTACCCCCCCCCCCTTAGGAAATATGTCAACTTACTCAATTAACCATCGGTTACCCAAAGAAACTGGACTAACAGTTTCACTAATATTTCAAACCAGAGAAGCTAGAATTATCTAGCTTAATTATCGAGACAAAATTAAGAATCTAGCGCACACACTGGCCAAGCTATGAAACAGGAAGTTGACAGGTTTCCATCTTGCCTCCGTCAGGAACTCACTACAACAATGTTTTCAAACAAGCAGCCCGGGAGCCCGCCCAGGCAACCCCCCCCCCTTGCTTCTGATCTGGCCCGGTGAGTCCAGTGACAACCACCTCCCCCAGAGTTTGCCAGTCAAAACAGCTGCCTCTCCCAGTGCCAACCTTGGCTGGCGAGCCTGCTGCGGGATTGCTAGTTGAAGCAGACACCACCACCCTAGTGTTGATATGGGCTAAAGAGCACGTCGTGGCCTTGCCAGCTGAGGCAGCCACCCCATCAACCAGTGCCAATCACCTTCCCCAGTGCCAATCTGGGCTGGCGAGCCTGCTGCAGGATTGCCAGCTGCCAGTCACACACACACAGTGCCAACAGCCTCCACCAGTGCCAATCTGGGCTGGCAAGCCTGTGGGTACGCCAGCCAAGCCAGCAACCCTCCCTGCTTCCCCCCCCTCCCTCCCCTCCCCACCCCCTCAGGGCCCAGCCCAACAATTGATGTCGTATCTGGCTCTCATGACAAATGAGTTTGACCTCCCTGGACTACAGGGCTTTAACAAAAAATGTTTTAAGCCATAACTCCCAAACAATAATACCGCTCTACTGTACAAGAAGGTTGCAAGCATAATAATGATGCTGTGAAGTGCTTTGAATATTGTAAATCCCAATGCAATAATGCTCGGTACTATTAAGTATCCTTCCAAGGTGTTTCTCCTGACTGTGAGAATCAGAAAATGGGATTTTGCTCCCCATGCAGCCGATCCCCAACGCTCCTGTGATAACCCTATACCAGTGGTGGCGAACCTTTGGCACTCCAGATGTTATGGACTACAATTCCCATCAACCCCTGCCAGCATGGCCATGCTGGCAGGGGCTGGTGGGAATTGTAGTCCATAACATCTGGAGCGCCAAAGGTTCGCCACCACGGCCCTATACTGCAGGATCCAGTTGAGAACACACATGCAAAGATTCATTACTTTTCCATTATTCTTTTGGCTACACTACAAACCTTCCATTCACTTCTGAAAGCAAAACACATAAGCTTATCCGTTCTGAAAATACACTTGCAGAATGTGAAGATGTATTTCTGGGACAGGCCCGTGCAGCCGATTACCCCGGGTGGGCTGTCTAATCAATTTCAAACTACGTCCCACTGGGCCGCTGCAGTGTGGAATTCTCATCTGACTAAGCAAATAACTTGAGATAAATTCCCAAGGCTGAGATTCTTGTCTGTTTCCATTCCAGAGTTGAAAAAGGAGAAAGGAATATTTTTGAGGTTTTTTAAAAAAAGTCAAAAGTATGCAGAATGGAATAAATCACACTGTCAACCTCGGGAAATACTCTGCACCCACCTCCGGCACAGGCAACTAAGTGGGTTTACTCAGCTGCCAAGAGCCTGTTGTGGTAACATCAGTTATATTTGTTATGAAGCAAACTTGAGAGTTGCAAAAATCTAACACAGGCTCAATAAGATTGTAAAGCAACAATTACCATCCCCACAGGGATAGAATACCTGCAGAGCAGAGCACCTGGTTCAGGTAGCTCTGCAACCACGCCTCTTCCTCCGTTTGGAGAACAGAGGAGGAAGTAGCCATCAGCAAGACAGAGGGATATCACCAGTCTAGGGTTGTCAACTTCTAGGCAAAACCAGGAGTTCTCTCAGAGGGACCACTGATTATCCAGTCTACAAAGATCAGTTCCCGCAGAGGAAATGGCAGCTTCAGGGGGCAGACTCTATGGTACACCATAGGATCTGGGAGAACACAAAGCCCTAAAACAGTGATGGCGAACCTTTTCGAGACCGAGTGCCCAAACTGCAACCCAAAACCCACTGATTTATCCCAAAGTGCCAACAAGGCAATTTAACCTGAATGCTGAGGTTTTAGTTTAGAAAAAACCAGTTGGCTCCGAGGTGTGCGTTACTCAGGAGTAAGCTTGGTGGTAGTCGGTGGCTTTGCTTTGAAGCAACCGTGCAACTCTTCCAATGAGTGAATCACAACCCGAGGAGGGTTTACTCAGAAGCAAGCCCCATTGCCAGCAACTGAGCTTACTCCCAGGTAAAGGATTGCGCTTTGGTTCTTCCCATGAAAATCAGTGGGGTTTAACAGCTCTTAACAGGGTTACCTACACTGTTTCCCCAAAAGTAGGACTTAGGTTTAATGCTAATAATCAAGCCCAGCGGCCCAGGTCAGCCTAGATGTGTGTGCGGGGGTGGGGGGTACTCTATTTGCGTATGCCCACAGAGAGGGCTCTGAGTGTCACCTCTGGCACCTGTGCCATAGGTTCGCCATCACTGCCCTAGAGTGATAAGACATCCCTGCGGAGCGTCCTCCCTAAAGTGTGCCCTCCTCATTCACTGCCGCCTAATCTCCACAGCTGTCCCAAGGCAGAGTTGACAACCTGGCACCAGCCCCTTCCAACCATCCTGCAGAAAATGCCCCTTACCATTTCTTTGTGCATTCGACCATCAACTCCTGATAAGAGGCCACAAATTGGAACTTGGAGGCATGTTTCCCCACGCGCTGCAGCCTCTTCCACACGGAAGCCATGTCGAGGAGAAATATATCAACCCCAGACCAGCCACGGCAAGTCCCAGGCTAAGAGTTTGCGCATCCAAGTCTAGCAAGAAGGATGCTCATTTGGAGATCTCTTTCCCAGGGAAAATTCCACCGTAGGAGGCGAGAGACGAAGCATGACAGTGGGAGGAAGAGATGGCGAGGAATTCCCTTCACGGAGTTGTCATTCCACCTCCTCTCGATGGGCTCTCTGGCGAGGACCGGGCGGCAAGCTGGAAAGCAAGAGATGCAGAGATGTTATCACCGCAGCCAGCTTCCTTTGGTTTTGCACAGGGATACCCTACCGAGACCTGGCGGGAAAGGGGGGGGGGGGGAGCAGCTGCAACATCAAGAATGCAACCCACGAGTCTGCCTGGGAACAGGCCGCTCTGTGCTTTTTATCAGGACCCTCAGCATTCAAAACATTGGGGAGGGGGACCAAGGGAAGAAGCAGCAGGCTCGGCTGCTCACGTCCACCCTCCAGCATCTCTTGGAAGCAGCACTGTGCCCAAGCCATGCCAAGAGTCTGCAGGCAGGGAGGTGACCGAAGTTCTTTTGTCTCTGTACAAATGACCAAAAAAAGGTGTAACAGTTGTTTCCCCCTCTCCCCCCCCCCCCCAGGGGAATGGTCTGCCTCGCCGGGGAAGCGTTAGCCGAGGTGGTGGAAACTGGTAGTACAAGGTGGGGTGCAAACGGCATTTCCTAAGGCTCGGCTCATCGGGATGCGGAATATCCTTGCCTTTCCACAGCACGGGACTCCTTCCGCTTCTGGCAGGAGGGGGAAAAACGCTGGAGTGACTTTCCGAAGAGGAGCCAGAAGAAAAAAAAATGGAGTGGGAGTGCTGAGAAGGGGGAAGCAATACAAAATGGGGTGGGGGGTGGGTGAATCAATAGGAAACGGGGGCCTTGGGAGGGAAAAGGAATAGGAAATAAGAGGCAACAATAGAATCTGGGGAGCTTAGAGGGTAGGAGCAATAGGAAATGGGGGAGAAGAAATAGGAAATGGGGAACTTAAGAGGGTGCAGAAGCAATAGGAAATAGGGGGCTTGGGAGGGAGAAGTAATAGGAAATAAGAGGCAGCAATAGAAACTGGGGAGCTTAGGGGGTAGGAGCAATAGGAAATGGGGGAGAAGCAATAGGAAATGGGGAACTTAGAAGGTGCAGAAGCAATAGGAAATGGGGGCTTGGGAGGGAGAAGCAATAGGAAATAAGAGGCAGCAATAGAAACTGGGGAGCTTAGGGGGTAGGAGCAATAGGAAATGGGGAGAAGCAATAGGAAATGGGGAACTTAGAGGGTGCAGAAGCAATAGGAAATAGGGGGCTTGGGGGGGAGAAGCAATAGGAAATAAGAGGCAGCAATAGAAACTTGGGAGCTTAGGGGGTAGGAGTAATATGAAATGGGGAGAAGCAATAAGAAATGGGGAACTTAGAGGGTGCAGAAGCAATAGGAAATAGGGGGCTTGGGGGGGGGGAGAAGCAATAGGAAATAAGAGGCAGCAATAGAAACTGGGGAGCTTAGGGGGTAGGAGCAATAGGAAATGGGGAACTTAGAGGGTGCAGAACCAATAGGAAATAGGGGGCTTGGGAGGGAGAAGCAATAGCTAATAGGGGGCAGCAACAGGAGATGGGGAACTTAGAGGGGGCAGAAGCAATAGGAAATAGGGGGCTTGGGAGCATAAAGCAATAGGACATTGGGGAGGGTTGGCAGAAGCAATAGTTAATAGAGGCAGCAATAGGAAACGGGGGTCTTGGGAGGTGGCAGCAATCGTTAATAGGGGCAGCAATAGGATATGGGGAGGTTGGAGGGGGCAGAACAGAAGCAATGGAAATGGGGGCTTGGGAAGGTGAAAAATGGGGAATTGGGGAGGGGGCTAGGGCAACGCAATGGGGGGGCATGGGGGGAAGCCCCTGAGAAGGCAGCAGGCGAGCCCCTTCCCACCCCTGGCCACCGCATCGCCCCCCTCCCCTGCGGCGCTCCGCCTTCCCCCGCACACGCGTCTGCGCTTCCTCACGGCTCCCTTGGGCACCCTCCCGCCCCGCCGCCGCCGCCGCCGCCGCCGCCCGGCGCTGACCTTCCTGCAGCGGCTTCCCCTGCGCAGGCACATGGAGCCCCGGCGACTGCTGCTGTCACCCGCCTCGCTCAGCGCCGGGGCTGCCCACTGAGGCGGACCGAGCGCCGGAGCCTCATGCCGGAGCCGCAGCCCAGAGCAGTCAACGCGGCAGCGGCGGCGCTCCGAACGCAGACTCAGCCTCGGCCGGCCGCCTCCCTCCTGCCACAGCTCCGCGCCTCACACCAGCTTGCCCCGCCAGCGCAACCCAACCGCACGCGCCCGCTCCGGAGGCGCGCCATTGGCCACGGGCGCCGGCCCTCCTCGAGCCCGCGCGCTCATTGGCCGGAGGGCGGCGTCAGTCATTCCGAAAAATAAAAAATAAAAAGGGAGCGAAAAGAAATGACGGGCGCGTTCCCCTCCCGCCCTCGCTTGGTGGCTATTGGCTAGCAGGGGAGCTTGGGGGCGGGGTTGTTTATACGGAGCGAAATAGGCATTGGAGCGGGACGACGTCTGTCTGAGGGAGGATGGACAGTTTTATTTTTATTTTATTTTTATATATTTGGGGGTTGAGGGTTTGAGGGCTGAGGAGAGCGGGGGTCGTTCAGTTTTTGGGAAGAGGATTTGAGTGAGGGTGGCGTGGGCGTTAGGGTGTGGCCTGTTGCCTAGGTGACCCAGCCTCAAAGTCTCATTATGCCATGGAACGTGCTGGCTTTGGGGCCAGTTCAGGTTTGGCACTCCAGATGTTATGGACTACAATTCCCATCATCAGGGGATGATGGGAATTGTAGTCCATAACATCTGGAGTGCCAAAGGTTCGCCACCAAGTGGCCATGCTGGCAGGGGCTGATGGGAATTGTAGTCCATAACATCGGGAGTTCCAAAGGTTCGCCACCAATTGGCCATGCTGGCAGGGGCTGATGGGAATTGTAGTCCATAACATCTGGAGTGCCAAAGGTTCGCCACCAATTGGCCATGCTGGCAGGGGCTGATGGGAATTGTAGTCCATAACATCTGGAATGCCAAAGGTTCGCCACCAATTGGCCTGCTGGCAGGGGCTGATGGGAATTGTAGTCCATAACATCTGGAGTGCCAAAGGTTCGCCACCAATTGGCCATGCTGGCAGGGGCTGATGGGAATTGTAGTCCATAACATCTGGAGTGCCAAAGGTTCGCCTCCACTGTATGTTAGCGGGCTGTTGTAATACTGAAATGGAGTAGGGGAGAATGATGCGTGCCACTCTGAACACCTGAGAAAGGGTGGCATAAAAATTTAATAAAGCAAGAAAGAGCACCAAATCTTGGAGTTCTCGCAGAATTCCTCTCACCCTTTCAACTAATAACCTATGTGCATTTCTGAAAGTGCATTAAGTACTTCTCTGGAGGTTATCTGAAAACCACGACCTCGCTGAAACCAAGTGACTTGGCATAGAATAGCATACACTTCTAATTTTATCTTCACAGGAACCCTGTAAGGGAGGCTACACTAAGACACAATGACTTGGCTCAAGGACTCCTAATATGCTTCATGATCGAGAGTGGATTTGAACCTCAGTTTCCCCAGTATTGGTACAACATTCTAACCACACCACACTGGTTCGCAGCTCAAGTTACGAAAGTTTACGATGTGTAAGGAAAAGTGGCATGCAAGTATTTAGAAAAGAAATGTCACCAAAATAAGCAACAGAAGCAATTAAATGCTATCCCAAAACAAAAGTGCACGAATGGGGAATACATCCCTCTACTTTCTATTGGGTGAGCATCGACAACATAAACAGAAGATCTTTGAGCTGCTATAATCTGAGTAAACAAGAATCATATACAAATATCGTTTTCAGTCCTTTTGCTCTTTACCCAGAACCACACACACACACACACACACACACACACACACACACACACACACACACACACACACACACACACACACACACACATCGCACTAATACCAGACTTTAGTTCTCTTTGCTCCAGATGTAGAAATTGCTCACGCCTGCCTCCATTCACTGCATTCCTCCTCTTTCCACTGGGCCACATTGTAAAAATTTTTACACACACAATAAAGAGGCAGGAAAATGACTTTTGTCGAGCCTGCCTAGCTATTCCTGTGAGGATTTTTCTGCTTAAATCCTTCTCTGTGCTTTCTCAGAAACTTTTGAAGTAGAGAGATTTTCTCATACAAATTATGAAGTCTCCCTGCTTCGGGATCAGCAATACAGTAGGTTTGCAGGCTTTTATGACATCACTCCATGACTCTTATTTGAATTTGTGACCCCTCTCAGAAAGGTTTACATTGAGGTGATCTTAGTCAGACTGTACGACCAGGAATACCAATCTCTCCTGAGTGCTGCACAAAGCTCCTGT
Organism: Sphaerodactylus townsendi; assembly: GCF_021028975.2. Taxonomy (NCBI): domain Eukaryota; kingdom Metazoa; phylum Chordata; class Lepidosauria; order Squamata; family Sphaerodactylidae; genus Sphaerodactylus; species Sphaerodactylus townsendi. The sequence continues at coordinate 189,400,929 of NC_059425.1, forward strand.
TCCCCTCTATACTTTGAGATCACCCCCACGAAATCTAGCCCTGCTGTATATATAGAACAGCTTCTTAATTATAAGTGCAGATGGGTCATGACAAGAGCAAGGTGCAACTCATTCCCCGCTGTCTATCTTCAAGGTCGTTTCCTTAACATCCCACAAAGTGAGTATTGTTGTCAATACTGTCCCAACGCTATGGACTCAATCCCTCATATCCTGCTTTACTGTTCGAGGTATAATGATATTAGAACCGATCTGGGAGCTTTACTACCTCTAGAATTTATGTTTCTCTCAGACAAACTAAAAATGTCTAAGCTATTGAACAGCCCTCGTGTAGAAATTTCTGAAGCAGTTGCTACGTTTTTAATCCATGTTCTACATGATATGTAACAATGATGCTGTTTTTGTACTTGGAATGTAGGGTCCTTCTGGTTTATGCCTAATAAAGGTTTTTTGGATTGGATTGGTTTGGATTGGAGGTGATTTTAGGGGATTTGAAAACGTGCAGGCATTGAACATGCCTGTATGGCTTTACTATAAGGTTGCTGGACTTCCCATGAGAGCCGAAGATCTCCCAGAACGACAACTGATCTCCAGCCAACAGAGATCAGCTCCCCTGGAGAAAATTGTTGTTCGGAGGGTGGACTCAATAGCATTGTACCCCACTGAGCCTCCTAAATTCCCTAAGCCCTCCACTGTCCCCTCCCACAACTCCACCCCCAAAATGTCCACAGATTTCCCAACCGGGAGCTGACAACTCTAAGTTACTAGTTTATTAAGCATTGCAAAGGTCATGTTTTTCAGAAGACAAGAGGGGGATATCTGCAGACACCGTGTGGCATCACATACACACTGAGTGAAGTGATCTTGGATGTCATGCAGACGACAAATTCTGGAACCCACAAGGAAAACCGTTGAAAGTATATTATAAATTGCATTTTCTCTCTCCATCCTACAAAGAAGCATATTTGCAGCCGTAGCGAGCTGCCAACAAACATGTATGGGAACAGACGAGCTGGATGGAACAATGTGGTCAAATTGACAGTCCTTCTCAAATTTTGTGAAAGGGTAGGAGACAGGATCTATCGCAAAACGTTCCCCACATGGAGCGTTTGCTCCTTATATGGGGGAAGTAGGGGTTGTTAGGTTGCACCCGGCAGCCCCTGTGGCCAGCAAGGTCACCAATAGGTCCAATAAGGACCAATAAAGAAGATCTGGAGTGACACTCAGAAGTGACATCACAGAAAGCTGTATGATTTACAAAAACTCTGCAGTAAAACCATCGGGTTTTTGAAATCCTAGAATATTTGTGACATTTCTGAGGCGTCGGCAACTGTGTGGTGGGAAATTCCTAGATTTGGTGATGGAGTCTGGACAGACCACTATTTAAGGGAGAAGCATCAGGGTATAATGCCATAAACTCCACCCTCCAAAGCTGCCCCTTTCTCCCGGGGAACTGATTGTTGTATGTAGATCATCTGTAGATCAGTGGTAACTCTGGGCAATTTCTAGGCCCTCCCTGGAGGGTGGCAACCCAACACACTTCAGCCCCCCCCCCCCCTTTCCTCCCAGTGGCTTTTCACTGGTCTGAAAGCGAAGGAAATGTTTGCCTTGGGAAGCCTACAGGGAAGAGATACTGTTTGATTTTCGATTCCAAAGAATGAGAAGAGTTTCCTGTGTTGCCTGAAGGAAAGGTTGTCAAATTTATTAGTGGCGAGGAAAATTTCTAACCCTACTGTTGCCATACGTTTTCTTCTTCGAGATTACAATGCTCATACAACACGTATGGTAGCTCTATACCTGACAACCATTTTAAAGTGCTAACTTATTCCCATTTTATTACTTTTAACTGTATTTTTAAAAATATACTATTCCAGTACACTAAACCAAATTGATTCATTATTATTTGGCACAGAATCAAATTTTTAAATATCAAATATGACACATAAAACAAACGTAGAACTTCTTATAAAAGATAGGTATCTTCTCCAATCTGTCTAATATTCAGGCATGGTAGGATACCTATTGCTGTATTATTTTGCTTTTAACTTGCTAAACAGATCTATTTATATTGCAATTTTATATTAGATTGTATTTTTACATTGATGTGTAGGGGTATTTACTGTCATTTGCTCTGGCTATTTCTTTAAAAAAAATCTGAAGTGATCTAAATCCCTCAAAGTCAACCGTCAAGTTATGTGGACTATTTCCTTGCTATTGAACTATACTTGAGACTGCAGAATGTGTCTGTGTAAATCTTGATCTATCTATGCCTATTAAAGGCTAATAAAGATAAAGAAAGGTTGTCAAATTCAACTTTACAGAGTAAATGGTGAAGAGTCACACCAGCTAATTAAGAATCAGATACATTCTGAAGAAAAAGAAGAGTTTGTATTTACGCCCCTCCCTTTCTCTCCTGTAAGGAGACTCAAAGGGACTTACAATCTCATTTCCCTCCCTCCCCCCCAACAAGCACCCTGTGAGGTGGGTGGGACTGAGAGAGCTCCAAAGAACTGTGAATAGCCCAAGGTTGGCATGTGTTGGAGTGCACAGGCTAATCTAGTTCCCCAGATAAGTCTCTACTGCTCAAGTGGCAGAGCAGGGAATCAAATCCAGCTCAGATTAGAGTGTGTAACCCCCATGCTCAGAATGGGTTGACCCAGAAAGGGGTGGAGACTCAAAGCAGCAGAAGGCTGCAGAGCTAGTTTGGAGGAGACAAGGCTACCAGACTCGGACCTTGATTTGAATAAGCCCTTCACACCTTGTTAAGGTAACTGCAATGTTGTTGGGAACTAGTGGGAAAGTAGTTGTTTATTTTTGCTATGTTGTAAATGTTGGAGTTTATTGTTTCAGGGTTTCTTTTTGTGGTTGTAATGGGTGAGAGTTCTCCTGGAAACCTTCATCATGTTGAATCCTGTTCATCAAGCCCTTGGAGTCTTCAGGAGCCAACCCACTTGCAAAGAAGAATTGGACTTGGCAGTATCAGTAGACTGTAAATATAAGGACTTGAAAATGCAACCTGAACAGGACCTTGAAGTGTGATGTTAAATGTTGATGTTATATGTTAAGAAAGAAAACCATTTTGTTGTTTTAAAAAAATTGTTGTTGCAAACAAGTGCACCTGCTCTTCACCCATTACGCCACTGCTGCTCCCCATTGGCCATTTACGCACCCACTGTCTCCTTCGAATTGGGTGTTCATCCCCTTCAGATCGAATCTTGGTTATGGACACTTTCCCTCCTCTTCAGAGCTCACTGCATTTTTCTCCATAGTTCCCACAACCTGGCAAACTTCCCCCCACCCCTGCAGGAAAAGCAAAAGGAATCAGCATGTATTTTGCTTTCTTGCTCCCCCCTCCCCCTCCCCCTCCCCCAATCACTCAACAGCAGTTCCTCCGACTCTCTGGGCCAGCATTACAAAGCAACGCAAAGGACTTCCTTTTTAAAATTCATTTAAACACTTCAGGTCTATCACTTGAGTAACAGACCCTTGAAACTGATGTGAGATTCATACAGCACAATCCTACTGGTGTGTGTGAATGCAGTTGTGGGGCAGGTGTAGGAGCAGCAGTGGCGTAGTGGTTAACAGCAGGTGCATTCTAATCTGGAGGAACTGGGTTTGATTCCCAGCTCTGCTGCTTGAGCTGTGGAGGCTGATCTGGGGAATTCAGATTAGCCTGTGCACTCCCACACATGCCAGCTGGGTGACCTTGGGCTAGTCACAGCTTCTCGGAGCTCTCTCAGCCCCACCCACCTCACAGGGTGTTTGTTGTGAGGGGGGAAGGGCAAGGAGATTGTAAGCCCCTTTGAGTCTCTGCAGGAGAGAAAGGGGGGATATAAATCCAAACTTCTTCTCCTCCTCCTCCTCCTCCTCCTCTTCTTCTTCTTGTGCTGATGCATTTGCCCCCTCTTCCAGTGCAAGGGACAACCTCACTGGTGGGGGCAAAGGTACAGATGGTCAGGTGCCATGCAGTGCCGCTGCGTCGAAACCCAGAAGTTGGGGCCACCGTGGGGCTGCGCTGTCATCCGATTCAACACCAGCATGGCATCAGGCCCAAGACCAAGGAAGTAGAAGAGTTTGGATTGATACCCCGCCTTTCTCTCCTGTAAGGAGACTCAGAGGGGCTGACAAACTCCTTTCCCTTCCTCTCCCTACAACAGGCACCTTGTGAGGTCAGTGCAGTTGAGAGAGATTTGAAAGCACTTGTCCAAGGTCACCCACCAGGAACGGAGGAGTGGGGGAACAAATCTGATTCACCAGTTAAGACTCCACCGCTTTTGTGGAGGAGTAGGGAATGAAACCCAGTTCTCCAGATTAGAGTCAATCTGCTCATAAGTCCACCTGCTCTTAATCGCTACCCCACGCTGGAAGCAGCAGGCAGACAAAATGGTGGCGGAGCTAGGGACACTTTGCAGCAGGAGGATTACTATTTAAACAAACAAACAAAAATCAGGAAAACCTCACATTGGGCATTTCCCCACTCTCCCTGGCGCTCTTGTAAATGGCGCCTTTTGTCGTCATGGGGATGCCCTGGCGCACGCCAGGGCATCCCCACAACGACAAAAGGCGCTATTTACAAGAGTGCCAGGGATGCCACGCACTGAGGGGGTGCGAGAGGGGCAGCGTCAGGGCGGCTGCGCTGTCGCCGCCCCTGTCTTGGGGAGTGACCCGGGACCCCGCGCTACTTGAGGAGAGTAGCACAGGGCTTTTACCTTACCAGATGGTCACCTTGTGAACCCGGGAGGGGGGCAGGCGGCGGGCAGGCGGCAGCCGCAGGAGAGCACTGCCTTCTGGGGTGCTGCCGTTTCCCACCCTGTGACAGGGTGAAAAACGGCAGCGCCCCAGAAGGCCGTGCTCCTGCCGCCGTGCGTGCGGGAGGCTGCCGCACTGCCTTGCGCCCCAGAAGGCAGTGTGGCAGCCTCCCAAAAATCGGGACAATGGAAGGAACCCGCGGGACGCGGGACAAATTGTGCGAAGGCGGGACTGTCCCGCCAAAAGCGGGACGGCTGGTCAGCCTAGCTTAAGGTAAGTGGGGAAAGGCCCTGTGAATCAAACACAGCATGGGAAGCGGTAAGTGCACAAAAAGCCCTTTATTAGTGAACTAATATATTTTATAGACGGACAGAGAGAGGGAGAATGGCTAGCAGGGGTCTGCAACCTGCGGCTCTCCAGATGTTCATGAACTGCAATTCCCAGTTGGCCATGCTGGCAGGGGCTGATGGGAACTGTCGTTCATGAACATCTGGAGAGCCACAGGTTGCAGACCCCTGAAGGCAGATCATTCTGTCTTCCCAGAAGAAGGTGGGATAGGCTTAAAACAGCATTCTGGGAAAAGCATAAGGAGATACTCCTTTTTGGAGAGTCGGCGGGATATAAATGGAAACAACAAATGAGCTAACTAAATTTAGGCGGAGGAAATAGGTAGGGCTCCTTCCAGCTTGCTTTCCGGCTGGCTTTCCACCTGCTGCCCCCTGCAGAACTTTCTTCTCTTCTTGTACGCCAGGCGTGGCATATTCCAGCAGCCCAGAAGCTTGAGAAAATCTGTGGCCCTTTGTGCATGCAGCACCAACCTCACAACAATTGAGGAGATAGAAAAAGTGCAGAGAAGGGCAACGAGGATGATTGAGGGACTGGAGCACCTTCCCTATGAGGAGAGGCTGCAGCGTTTGGGACTCTGTAGTTTGGAGAGGAGGCGGCTGTGGGGGGATATGATTGAAGTCTACAAAATTATGCATGGGGTAGAAAATGTTGACAGAGAGAAATTTTTCTCTCTCACAATACTAGAACCAGGGGGCATTCATTGAAAATGCTGGGGGGAAGAATTAGGACTAATAGAAGGAAACACTTCTTCACGCAACGTGTGATTGGTGTTTGGAATATGCTGCCACAGGAGGTGGTGATGGCCACTAACCTGGATAGCTTTCAAAGGGGCTTGGACAGATTTATGGAGGAGAAGTCGGTTTATGGCTACCAATCTTGATCCTCCTTGATCTGAGATTGCAAATGCCTTAACAGACCAGGTGCTCGGGATCAACAGCCGCAGAAGGCCATTGCTTTCACATCCTGCTTGTGAGCTCCCAAAGGCACCTGGTGGGCCACTGCGAGTAGCAGAGTGCTGGACTGGATGGACTCTGGTCTGATCCAGCTGGCTTGTTCTTATGTTCTTAACTGTGAGCTTCACAGTGGGGTTTTCCCACGTTTTTTGTTCAAACAGGATTCTCCGACTGCAAAGAGATCTCAGCTGACCCGATCCACCACTTTACCCATCTGTTCTCTCCATGCAGCCTCCAGCCAGGGAGGTTGCTCTCTGCTTCCTTTTGTGTTTGTGTGTGTGTGCGCACGTGCGCACCATCTTGGGTCTAGTGTTATTTTGCTAGACCAGTGATGGCGAACCTTTTCGAGACCGAGTACCCAAACTGCAACCCAAAACCCACTTATTTATTGCAAAGTGCCAACACGGCAATTTAACCTGAATACTGAGGTTTTAGTTTAGAAAAAACGGTTGGCTCCGAGGCGTGCGTTACTCTGGAGTAAGCTTCGTGGTAGTTGGTGGCTCTGCTTTGAAGCAACCGTGCAACTCTTCCAACGGGTGAATCACGACCCTGGGAGGGTTTACTCAGAAGCAAGCCCCATTGCCAGCAACCAAGCTTACTCCCAGGTAAAGGATCATGCTTTAGTTCTTCACATGAAAATCAGTGGGGTTTAAAAGCACTTAACAGGGTTACCTACACTGCTTCCCCAAAACTAGGTCTTAGGTTTAATGCTAATAATCGAGGCCAGTGGCCCAAGCCAGCCTAGATGTGTATGTGGGGGCACTCTGTTTGTGTGTGCCCACAGAAAGGGCTCTGAGTGCCACCTCTGGCACCCGTGCCATAGGTTCGCCACCACTGTGCTAGACCATGTAAATTTCATGTAGATTTCACTGGTCTGCTGCTGCAGTAGTAGACCAGCAGTGTTAAATTTTTTAAAAAGGGAATGTTCTTCCAATTGTTCTGAAATGCTGCCCCAAAGAGCGTTGTGTGAGCAGAGGAAGGTTGTAAGGAGCGAGGAAACCAGATGCGAACCCAATGCATGCCGGCTCCCTTCCCTTTCCCTTCAAAGCCATGATTGCAGGGTTTTTGGAAACTGCTGGGATTCTCTGATCTGAGGCGAGTCCATTCCAAAGAGGGGGGAAATTGTGTGTAGCTGAGAACCAAACCCAAAGGGAATGTATGTTCAATGTGAAGGCGCCCACAAGCGTGTAAATGGCCTGTGTCTATGGCCAAGTTGTACACTCACAGCACTCGACACAATTGCCCAGAATGAGCAAAGGCACACCTTGCTACGTTAGGTGGTGGGGAGTGATCCGGTGTTTCCTGTTTTGTTTTTCTGTTTGATTCAAGAGTCTTTGGGGCTTCATCCCCATGAAGCAAATAAGCACCCAGTGAGTGTCATGGTGCCTCCCTGGAGCCATTCTTAAAAGGAAAGTCAACCATGAACTTAGGCCCCTTCTGCACACGCAGAATAATGCATTTTCAAACCACTTTCACAACTGTTTGCAAGTGGATTTTGCTAACAAAGATTGCGGAATTGGGCTATGAACATGGACTCTCTGAACATGCTAACCCTTACTGAGACATTTGCCCTCATCAAAGAGCGGCTACTAGCAATGGATTATCAACAACTGCAGAGCTTGGCCAACAAATCCTGCTCGCCAATGAACGTGGCAATTCCATTTGTGCAGGGAAACCCAGCCTACTATATTGCAGCGCTTACCAACCCTATATATAGGAGAGCCTACATGCTGGCTAGATTTAACATTATGCCATCCCCGCTCCATAGAGGAAGACTCAAGGGTCTACCAAACGATAAGAGGCTTTGCCCCTGCAGTCCAGGGCAGTTGGATTCCATTGCGCACATTCTCCTCCACTGCCCACTTTACCAGAATCCAAGATCCAGCTTATTATTACAAATCATTGACTCTATGAAAACCCTGACAGAGCTTGATAAAGTAAATATGCTCTTAAACTGTAATGACCTTGACTGTTGTCTCGCAGTGGCAAAGTTTCTGGCTGAGGTTTGCGAACTGAACTTATGATCCAGTGTGAAGTTTTATCTAGTAATTTTAACTGTATTTATATTGTATGTTCTGTATGCCAATAAAGGCTTATTGAAATTGATTTTGCTATTCCGCACAGCTTCAAAGAGCGTTGAAAGCAGTTTGAAAGTGCATTATTCTGCATGTGCGGAAGGAGCCTTAGCTTCAAGATGTACTGTGTTTTCTTCCTAAAAAAACTATTCTTGTTCTGCAAACCTCCAGAAAAGCTGGCAAGACCAATCTTCGCCTAGGATCCAGCTCTATTTGATGGGAAGGAAAATCTGTGTTTACAGTGGCGTTGACAAAGACCCACAAAATCCATCCACTTTGTTCTACGTATATATTTAGTCAAAATGCAATTGTTTCCCAAACACACAGTCATCCCTTTCCTCTCCGGCGGCATAGAAGCAATGGATCTGGTGGCTGTTCAGCAACTTGTATTTCAAAACATCATTATTTATTAACATTTTCCATTTCATTCTTTGCTTTTAGGCTCATGTTACACCAGGCCTTGGGAAGATAAAAGCATATAAAAAGAGTCTCTTCCCTATGAACAGAGAAAAGCTTCTGAAGCTATAAAACCCATCACACAGTCACGGGTATTTTATTTTTTAAAATATTCATTAGCAATCGCAACGACGGGCAATGTTACATATTTGTGAAATGTCTAATATTGCGCACCCAGATAAAGCTCACGGGTGCTCACAACATGCCGTCCGGCTTGTGATAAATACATAGCAACCCCTGTCCATTTTCTGCTATGAACACGTTGATCATGAGTTCAGGATGGACTGAGCCAAGCCGACGCACGGCCCCCGTTCAAATCTGGCTGCAAAGTGACTTTTAGCACTTAAGAGAGTGTTGTTGTTTTATCAAGAGAAGCTGCTATCACAGTGTTGAATGCTGTGCTGCTTTGAAGAGAGGCAGACGTGTTTGTTTGGGCTGAGGACAGAAAGCAAAACAGCAAGCAGAGACCGGACGCAGTTGCTTCGCTAGCAACAGGTTGTAGCCCTGGAAATGAGAACGCTTTTCTAGGGCTGCCACTCTGGGATGGGAAATACCAAGAGATTTGAGGGGTACACCCCGGAGAGGGCAGGATTCGAAGGCAAGGGGGACCTCAGCAAGGTACAATACCATAGAGTCCAGCAGAGGCGTAGCGGTGGAAAATGGCACTCAGGTGAGGCCGAGGTGCACTCGGCTGCGGCCTCTGCCTGGCCTAATGGGGCTGGACCGAGGGGTGCCCTGCGGCAGCCCTGCTAAGCCGCCTCTGCCAACTGATGGAGCAGCCTAGCAGGGCTGGGCCCGGCCAAGGAGGGAAGGGGGAGGGATGTGGGGGCGATTTTCTGTCCCTCACTCAACACACACACGCGTTGCATTAACTGCTTTTATATTGTGCAAAACAAACATTCATAAAGTGCATGAACAGTGAAACTTAGTGCAGAACAACTGTGAAACATTCAGCATATAACAATACAGCTTACAAGTAACCCCAATAGCAGCATTCAATAAGAACATAAGAACATAAGAACAAGCCAGCTGGATCAGACCAAAGTCCATCCAGTCCAGCTCTCTGCTACTCGCAGTGGCCCACCAGGTGCCTTTGGGAGCTCACATGCAGGAGGTGAAAGCAATGGCCTTCTGCGGCTGTTGCTCCCAAGCACCTGGTCTGTTAAGGCATTTGCAATCTCAGATCAAGGAGGATCAAGATTGGTAGCCATAAATCGACTTCTCTTCCATAAATCTGTCCAAGCCCCTTTTAAAGCTATCCAGGTTAGCGGCCATCACCACCTCCTGTGGCAGCATATTCCAAACACCAATCACACGTTGCGTGAAGAAGTGTTTCCTTTTATTAATCCTAATTCTTCCCCCAGCATTTTCAATGAATGCCCCCTGGTTCTAGTATTGTGAGAAAGAGAGAAAAATTTCTCTCTGTCAACATTTTCTACCCCATGCATAATTTTATAGACTTCAATCGTATCCCCCCTCAGACGTCTCCTCTCCAAACTAAAGAGTCCCAAACGCTGCAGCCTCTCCTCATAAGGAAGGTGCTCCAGTCCCTCAATCATCCTCGTTGCCCTTCTCTGCACTTTTTCTATCTCCTCAATATCCTTTTTGAGATGCGGCGACCGGAACTGGACACAGTACTCCAAGTGCGGTCGCACCACTGCTTTATATAAGGGCATGACAATCTTTGCAGTTTTATTATCAATTCCTTTTCTAATGATCCCCAGCCTAGAGTTTGCCTTTTTCACAGCTGCCATGCATTTTTGTCGTCCGGTTATGCCTCCAATTTATCTCAGTCAAGTCCTCTCATGTTGGTCACCACGGACCTCCGTCTCCGTAATTTCCAAAGGGACGCAAATCATTGCTCTCGAAGATGGCACATAAACTGCAATGTACTGCATTGGGAATATATCAAGTTCATTGTTATAAATCAGTTTCCGTCTGGATGGGTAATGGAACCGGTCTATACTTGATCCGGATTTTGAGAATGAACGGATTGCGCTATTGTGACCGTTTTCGAAAAGTTCTGTCCCCTATGTGACCAAACAGGGGTCCGCCCGGGGCATTTGTCCCCACCCTGCCCCACGGAAGCTACGCCACTGGAGTCCAGCCTCCAAAACAGCCATTTCCTCTCAAGTTGTAATTATGGGAGACCTTCAGACCTAATTATGGGAGACCTTCAGACCTTCAATTACCCCTCTGCACCAAAACACCTTAGATCCCAAAGAACCAAATTGTCTTTAAAGTATTTATACACAATCTTATCTATCACCATCCTAAGTATGCATTCTTCTCTCTCCCCCCCCCCGCCCCCGAGATATTGAGTACTTTTGCAATGAGTACACAGTGTGTGTACCTTTTCCAAAGGATCAAATAAATATTAATTTCAACAAAGATATATTTCTCATCAATTACAACATATACAGTTTTATTTTCTTTTGATGGGCAATGAAACCTGCGGTTAGGTTTTTTAATTTCGTTTGCTTCTTCCAAGCCCACTTAAATAAAGCTCCAACATGTGTTTGGTCTTTGTGCTTTCATACTTTCGAAGCCACTCCGAGATTGCACCGTGCTTTCCGAGGCTGCTCTTCTGCCGTTTGCTCCCAACTTTCCACTGAAGAGCTTGGGAGCAAATGAAAGAAAAGAGAAAGCAGAGAGTCAGCTCAGACTGGCTTGGAAAGTACGAAAACAGGGAGAGCAAACACATGTCGGAGCTTTATTTAAGTGGCCTTGGACGAAGGAAGAGGGGCAGCAGTGGCGCAGGAGGTTAAGAGCTCGTGTATCTAATCTGGAGGAACCGGGTTTGATTTCCAGCTCTGCCGCCTGAGCTGTGGAAGCTTATCTGGGGAATTCAGATTAGCCTGTGCACTCCCACACACGCCAGCTGGGTGACCTTGGGCTAGTCACAACTTATTGGAGCTCTCTCTGCCCCACCTACCTCACAGGGTGTTTGTTGTGAGGGGGGAAGGGCAAGGAGATTGTAAGCCCCTTTGAGTCTCCTGCAGGAGAGAAAGAGGGGATATAAATCCAAACTCTTCTTCTTCTTCCTTCCGGCTTCTTCCTTGACCCCTCTCCATCTTATTCCTACCATGCCTAAGGAGAGGATGTGCCATCCAGATAGATTAGGATAGCATAGTGAACCTATCTACCTACTTTTCTGTCCAGAATGGAGTTCACTAATAAATACTCTTTTTATTAGATTAGAAACTACAACTGACTCCAACTTTCTTTTGTGTAAGCTTGCTGCACGTTGGGATCCACCACACACACGCACACAAGGTCAGGGCTTCTGCTGTTTTCTAGCCACCCGTGCCACTCTGCTAACTACGAATAGGGATAATCTCCAACTACCAGGAGCACTTATCCCAACACACCCCACAGGCAAGAGACATAGCGACCCTTGACCTTCTTGGGGATCTCCCATTCAAGTACTAACCATCACTTCTAAAATCCTGCTTTGTTTTCAGGTCAGGGAAACCCTTTAACCTTTACTTGTCTGCAAAACAGAATCATATTTCCGAAGGAACGCTTGATATTATTCCAATTAATTTCTCTCCCTTTTGTAAAGTAAAGTTTGAACCTAAGCTTTAGGAAAGGGGGAAGAAACTATTTCGTCATTGAGACCTCCGAGACAGCTATTTCTCATCCCCTTTTAACACCTATCATTTCCCCAGCTTCTTGTATGTAATCTCCTCGTTTAAGCCTTCTACACGCCCAAATTGTTCCGTTCCATTCAATTTCTTAACATTTCTCCCTTCCATTAAAAAAACAAATTCCTCTAAAGCAAACAAAACCAGGAGTTCCAGATGATAACCCACAAAATGCTTCAGCACGATCATGGTGTGTTTGTACTCTTCCTGTGTGGTCTCTACAGTCCTTTTGTTCTCAGAGTTGTTATAATTTATTACAACCTTCAGCAGTAATTGAGGTTGAGAAGTTATGAGTTTATTTACTGGATGGCTCAGCTAGGCAGAAATTCAACCTAGGTTACCTTTCGAGGAAGACCGACACGTCCCCCTTGTTTTCTACAGAAAATAGACTTAACTGAGTACTTATGCTGAAGTGCAGACAAGAGTCAAAGGATTTTCTTTTCATTTATGTCAGCCTGAATTTCTTTAGTGAGGGTCAGTGGGTTGCAACTTTTGTCTGTCTGTCTGTCTGTTTAAGACAGGGGTCTGCAACCTGCGGCTCTCCAGATGTTCATGGACAGGGGCTGATGGGGATTGTAGTCCATGAACATCTGGAGAGCCGCGGGTTGCAGACCCCTGGTTTAAGACATTTATTAGCCGCCTTTTCCCCGACAGAGCGTAAGGCAGCTTACAATAGAAATAAAACATATAAAACAAACTTTTAAAAACTTTTACAATCATGTTTTGGGGCTGCTTTAATCAAACACAGTCCTAAATAAATCTGGCTTTGACTGCCTCCTAGTGATCAAAAATTGGGGAGGGGGTGGTGGAGCAAGACACACCTCCACGGGAGATTGTTCCATGATTGCGGGGCTGACCTGTGGTTCAGTCTTGCCCAAAGGAGAAGGGGAAAAAATCCAAGCAAATGCCTCCTTGGGATTATTACTCTGAACGTAGGGTTGCCAACTTTACGTTGGGAAATATGGGGAGATTTTGAGGGTGGTGCCTGATGAGAGACAGGGGTTTGGAAGAAGGAGGAAAAATATATATATTTATAGGATTTATAGAAGAAGGAGAAGAATTTGGATTTATTTCCCCAACCAACGCAAACCTTCCTGTCATAGTTTGGAATTGTCTGGGTTCCTCCTGGCCACCCATTTGTGGCAGGGGCAGGAAAAGATTTTTTTTAAAAAAAATAGCCATTGGACTGATGCTATGATGTCACTTCCAGGGAAGAAGAAGAAGAAGAAGAGGAAGAAGAGTTTGGATTTATATCCCCCCTTTCTCTCCTGTAGGAGACTCAAAGGGGCTCACAATCTCCTTGCCCTTCCCCCCTCACAACAAACACCCTGTGAGGTGGGTGGGGCTGAGAGAGCTCCAAGAAGCTGTGACTAGCCCAAGGTCACCCAGCTGGCATGTGTGGGAGTGTACAGGCTAATCTGAATTCCCCAGATAAGCCTCCACAGCTCAGGCGGCAGAGCAGGGAATCAAACCCGGTTCCTCCAGATTAGATACACGAGCTCTTAACTTCCTACGCCACTGCTGCTCCTATAAGGAAGACCTGTAAGTAGGAATTATGCCTCTTTATGCCCCACCCCTGAAGACTCTCATTGGTAGCCAAGCATATCCTACCAACCCTATATTAGTCATTGCTGCCTGATGATTCACACAGTACAGAATACTCAGGTAAGGTCATGGGTTGCTTACACTGTAATAGTCAGATGTGAGGTTCCATCCGTACTTTACAAAGTTCACATTTGTGTTGAGGAACCACATGAGGAGGACCATGTCACAAGTGCGATGGGAGTTTTGTGCCTCCCAGACTAACCCTAGCTTTTTTCATTTGTAACTGCAGAATTCAGGGATAAACAACGTTAGCCTCTCCCACACCACTGTTTACATCCTCAGACTCTCCCATGGAGCCACTATTTGCTTTTTCTCTACCTCTGCATAGGTGTCAAACTTGCGGCCCTCCAGATGTTATGGACTACAGTTCCCATCATCCCCTGCCAGCATGATGCTGGCAGGGGATGATGGGAACTGTAGTCCATAACATCTGGAGGGCTGCGAGTTTGACACTTGTGCTTTAAGGAGTCTCCAAGCCTTCCCTTTCCTTCCCCTCCCTACAACAAACCCCTTATGAGGTAGGTGGGGCTGAGAGAGGTGAGATAGAACTGTGACTGACCCAAGGTCACCCATCGGACTTCATGTGTAGGGGAAACAAACCTGGTCCACCAGGTTAGGGTCTGCCACTCATGTGGAGGAGTGGAAAATCAAGCCTGGTTGTCCAGGTTAGAGGGATGTGAGGGGCTTCAGTGGGGTACCTTCTAAAGCAGCCATTTTCTGTGGCCTAGAGATCAGTTGTAATAGTAGGAAATCTCCAGCTACCACCTAGAATTTGGCAGCTTAGTTACTCCCCACGTTATGCGCCTCTGCAGTAGTCCTCTGCCATAACCTCCAGGAACAGAAATACTTCCGCATGACATAAACAGTCAGACCTGTGAAGCGGAACGCTGGGGCAGGCTGATAATCCATCATGCCAATTAGGGAGAGTCGGCCATGTGGAGAGGGTGTTTGGGGTCCGTTACCTCAGAGGTCAAGGAGAATATCCTTGCACTCGAAGAGTCCTCCCATCCGAATGCGACCTCACTTAAAAAATGACAGAACAAAACCGAAATTCAACAATGGAACAAAATGAAAATAAGCGGGAGTTTGTGCCCATACAGTGGCATACACGGTTGCCAAACTCCAGGGGGTGGCTGGTGATCTCCTGAGATGACACTTTGAAAGCTAGATGGCTATATATGGCTATATATCCCATATATGGCTATATGTCCCATTAAAGCCTCTTTCCTCCCCAAACTTCCCTCTCCTCAGGTGCCACCCTCAAAATCTTCAGGTATTTCTCAATCTGGAGTTGGAACCTAACCAGCACATGCCTTTGATTAGCCCCATTTTGCTGTGGAGAGAAGAATTGAAGAGATAGAAAAAGTGCAGAGAAGGGCAACAAGGATGATTGAGGGACTGGAGCACCTTCCTTATGAGGAGAGGCTGCAGCGTTTGGGACTCTTTAGTTTGGAGAGGAGACGTCTGAGGGGGGATACGATTGAAGTCTATAAAATTATGCATGGGGTAGAAAATGTTGACAGAGAGAAATTTTTCTCTCTTTCGCACAATACTAGAACCAGGGGACATTCATTGAAAATGCTGGGGGGAAGAATTAGGATTAATAAAAGGAAACACTTCTTCGCGCAACGTGTGATTGGTGTTTGGAATATGCTGCCACAGGAGGTGGTGATGGCCACTAACCTGGATAGCTTTAAAAGGGGCTTGGACAGATTTATGGAGGAGAAGTCGATTTATGGCTACCAATCTTGATCCTCCTTGATAGATTGCAAATGCCTTAGCAGACCAGGTGCTCAGGAGCAGCAGCAGCAGAAGGCCATTGCTTTCACATTCTGCACGTGAGCTCCCAAAGGCACCTGGTGGACCACTGTGAGTAGCAGAATGCTGGACTAGATGGACTCTGGTCTGATCCAGCAGGCTCATTCTTATGTTCTTATGTTCTAATGGTTTAAGGATCATGGAACTGAGAATCACCACAGAAAAGTTTGGTATGGCCCATACCCTCTCTGGATCACCATTAGTCCTTTTTACGGAAAGCCTGGTAGCCCCTTACTCAAAGCTACCTTGATTGTAGTTATTGGGCCAGGGGTTCCCAAACTTTGTTAGTTAAGTCATTTTAGCTTGTAGGGAGAATTCAGGATTGATTTGATCTAGAATACACTGATTTGGGTTTTTTTAATGGTCTACAGCACAGGTGTCACACTCGTGGCCCTCCAGATGTTATGGACTACAGTTCCCATCATCCCCTGCCAGCATGATGCTGGCAGGGGCTGATGGGAACTGTAGTCCATAACATCTGGAGGGCCGCGAGTTTGACACCTATGGTCTACGGTATCCACAAAACTGTCTTCCATCACCACATTTCAGAGGAATCCATGTTTTGCCTGTCAGCTTATGTCACTGTTCAACGTTCACATCCATATATATTAATGGGAAATACTATGGCATGAATTATCTTGATCTTGGTCACTTGCAACATATCCTTACCCTTAAGAATCTTTTCCAGCTCCTTCACGGCTGCCCTTCAGTTTCAGTCTCAACTAGGAATGACATAGACAGGTTTCTAAATTGGCTTCGAAGACAAAAAGCTCCCATGTGGAACATTCACACTGTACGGTACAGGATCTGGTGCCTAGGAAATGTATTTTCAATCTTTCTCCCCTCCCCCTCCCCTCTCACTTTTCAAATATAGACTGCTGCTCCGAGGGAAAAAAGGCAATTATTGATGCAAGACGGCTACTTTGACACCACCCCCGCAAACGGCCAGCGGACCTGAAATCTTTCGCTTGTCGAACACTGTGTTCCCTGATCCCTACACCGTTCCGTGTCATGTTATAGAAATATTAGCTCAGCCCAGTCTTCCAAATTCCACTGTCAGCATTTGAGTTCACGTACCAAGAATCATGGATTAAAGACTGCAGATATAGATATCTCTCTCTCTCTCTCTCTCTCTCTCTCTCTCTCTCTCGATAGATAGATAGATAGATAGATAGATAGATAGATAGATAGATAGATAGATAGATAGATAGATAGATAGATAGATAGATAGATAGATAGATAGATAGATAGATAGATAGATAGATAGATAGATAGATAGATAGATAAATATGTATAGATCAGTGATGGCGAACCTTTTTGAGACCGTGCCCAAATTGCAACCCAAAACCCATTTATTTATCGCAAAGTGCCGGCAATTTAACCTGAATACTGAGGTTTAAGTTTAGAAAAAACAGTTGGCTCAGAGGCGTGCGTTACTCAGGAGTAAGCTTGATGGTAGTCGGTGGCTTTGCTTTGAAGCACCCATGCAACTCTTCCAACGGGTGAATCACGACCCTAGGAGGGTTTACTCAGAAGCAAGCCCATTGCCAGCAACTGAGCTTACTCCCAGGTAAAGGATCACACTTTAGTTCTTCGCATGAAAATCGAGGTGGGTTTAACAATGCTTAACAGGGGTTACCTATACTACTTCCCAAAATTAGGTCTTAGGTTTAATGCTAATAATCAAGCTCAGCAGCCCAGGCCAGCCTAGATGTGTGTGTGTGTGGGGGGGGGGGGGTTCTGTTTGTGCGTGCCCACAAAGAGGACTATGAGTGCCACCTCTGGCACCCGTGCCATAGGTTCGCCACCACTGGTATAGATAGATAGATAGATAGATAGATAGATAGATAGATAGATAGATAGATAGATAGATAGATAGATAGATAGATAGATAGATAGATAGATAGATAGATAGATAGATAGATAGATAGATAGATAGATAGATAGATAGATAGATAGATAGATAGATAGATAGATAGATAGAATTTGTATTTCCATCAGTAGTATTCAAAAGCAGATCTGGACAGAAAATCACAGAACTGTTCATGGGAATCTGAAATGACAACTGGTTTTTCAAACACAAGGTTTTTTTGATAGCTTCTGGAAAGCTTTGCCAACAAACCTGACATCTTTCTCTTGTAAATAATGCAACAAGCTGTTTGTCCCCAATCTGTGATTTGTTTGCTGGAAAGAATCTCACCTTCCCGCAAAATGTATCAGTTCTGTCCCAAGAAGAAGAAGAAGAAGAAGAAGAAGAAGAAGAAGAAGAAGAAGAAGAAGAAGAAGAAGAAGAAGAAGAAGAAGAAGAAGAAGAAGAAGAAGAAGAAGAAGAAGAAGAAGAAGAAGAAGAAGAAGAAGGGTGAGGATTTAAAAGGAGAATCTGGGGAAATTTGGGGGGGCTGCTATCAGGGGTGCAATTGTTAAGTTAGCATCACCAAAAATTCAGGGTATCTTTAGGAGACTCTCCTGATAATACCACCCAGGTTTGGTGAAGTTTGGTTCAGGGGGTCCAAAGCTAACCCTAACCCTAACCCTCATAGCCCCCATCTCCTATTAGCTTCACTGGAAACCATGGGGGATGGGGCACCCCTTTTGGGAGTCCATAACCTTGGACCCCCTGAACCAAACCTTACCTAACTTGGGTGGTATCATCAGGAGAGTCTCCTGAAAAATCCCTGAAATTTTGGTGCTGCTAGCCTAAAGACTACGCCCCCTGCAGGCTGAAAACCGAAACAACACTAAACGATACATAACACACACAAACGAACCTGAAATTTTGCGCCCCCTCCTAGGGGGGCGCCCGGGGACATAGGGTACTCCATGTCCCTAGGCAAATACGCCACTGCCAAGGTCCTCCCCTGAAGTTGCTCCCCCTGGCCCTGATATCCACACAGCCTCTGAATGTAGAAGTTCTTTTAAGTCACCCTGCCCTGTGTCATAGTAATCTAGGGAAAGGGTTTCACTGCAGAACACAAAATGATTTCCAAAAAAGAGGTCATATCAGTGTATAATGAAGCACCATCTTGAAGGGGGTGGGTAAAACTAATTTAAATTCATATAATTGTGAGAACACAAATGGCAACTGCTGAGTCTACTGCTGTTGATTTCAAGGATTTCTCCCCGTTTTAAGACATTAAAGTGGCGTTGCAGGATGGGGGGGCACATTTCTGAGGGCACAGTCTCAAAACTTTCAGGGTCTCATCAGGAGACTGCCCTGATTATACCCCCCAGGTTTGGTGCAGTTTGGTTCAGGGGGGCCAAGGTTATGGACCCTCAAAACTGTAGCCTCCATCTCCTATTAGCTCCCATTGGAAACAATGAGGGATGGGGCACCCCCTTTGGGAGCCCATAACTTTGGACTCCTTGAACCAAACCTCACCAAACTTGGGGAGTAGCATAAGGACAGTCTCCTGATGATATGCTAAAATTTTAGTGCTGATATGTCTAAAAATGCACCCCCTGCAGGCACCAATGTCCTGGTGCAAAAAATATTTTGGTTGTGGTGGAGTGGCTGCCCATGGGGGGGGTGGGGGGGCATCCAACTCAGGTTTTGCCCAGGGCTACAGTTTGCCCAGGGCTGCCTCGTTACACCCCTGCATGAAACCCCTTTCTATGCACAAACTAAGAGGAACGGTAAACACTGAAAGTTTCTGATGGATACATAAAGTCTATATCACATTCTAATTGCACAGTTTATGCAGCACTTAACACGAGCTGTTACTAAACAAATGTTGAAAGAAAATAAATATTGCCGTTCTCTAGAGTCTGAGGACCATATGTGGCAAATGTGCACCTCAAGTAGACAAGCAGATACATTGGTCTTGTGTTTAGTACCATCTCTTTCTCACCCTGATCAATGTTTCCAAAAGATCAAATGTGCCTTTCAAGCGTCTAATACTGCAATCCTAATATTTAAACTTTCTGGTAAAGATGGTCCTTAGACGTGGAGACTTTGATAAGTAGTTTATGCTCAGTGAGGGGTTTGTTTGCTTCGTGTGACCCATCATGACAGATGAAAAGCTGGTTGAGCGATGTGCTTGCGGCATTCCTACCATCTGGGAATTCCCAGTTGACAACCATATCTAGCTATTAGCGTCTCTCTGGATTGGCATTTTGTGTGTGAACAGCTGGAAGAGGGCTGTGTTTCAGCAAATCCCCAAGCTATTGGCGAATTGTTCTAATGTTGGTTTGGTAAGCACTATACATAACCTCCCGATGAGACTACAATATTGACATAATTTCCTGGAGAGTCCAACCACTGAGTTGGATTCTACAATGCTATTGGCGAGCAAAAATGCCGTGGTTTGTCCCTTGTGCCCCATGGATGCTGACTGCAGCGAAGAGGAAGGGGAGCTGGCTGACAGAGAGGATGAGGTGAGCCTTGTGGCTCCACCAATAGAAGTCTGGGCCTGCACCATCAACAGACCCGGAAGTGTCAGGCAGCTTGGATGGCCATGTCTTGGGACTGTGTTTTGTGACCAGCAGGGATCCAGTTGGGATCAGAGGGTTTAACTGACACCAGAGGTGTGCAGCCCTCCAGCTCCCCCCCCCCCCCCCACTGGAACAGCAGTGCCGGCGACTGTGCTTGGAGCGAGCAGAGCAAAGAAGGTCTGCTAGATTGGCTTCCTGGTGGCTGTAAGTTAGCCACAGGATCTCTGACAGCTGCTTAGCTGAATTGTTCCCAGCTGTATATACTGTGGAAACTTCCTTGTATTGTGCTCTCACATGAGATCCTGATATCCAGAGAGAAGGACTATTTAGTAAGTGTACTTATATAATTGGAAAGGTATTTGATTACTTTTGTAACAGCTTAGAACAAATATATTTTTCTTTCTTCTCCCCTTTTGTTTGCTTTTATAGAAGAAGAGCCATTCAAGAGAAACTTGAAATTCAGTTTGGAAACTATCTAGGTGAATTTTTACAATGAAAAATGTTGTATTATTATTTATATGAAAATTTAGGTTTAATATTGAATAATACGAATGTTTTATTTTTTTATATAGTGTAAGAAAAAACAGTTGTGCTCCTAGAGGAGTGAGAAAAAGAATACTTTGTAAGTGCATTGTAAGTGCAGGGTTCTTTGGGTTTTTGTTTAATTATATGAAAATGAAAGGATTAGATAGACTTTTATATATTGACACTTGTATTTGTACATTTCAGATTGGCTTGACATAGATTGGCATAGATTGTGCACATAGCTTCAACCAGAGAGAGTCAGCTACCAGAGGAAGGTGTGGTAGGATCTAACAGCTTCTTGGAAAGCGTTTATTACCTATAGAACACCTCATGTACAAGTAAATGGCAAATTGGCACTGATGAAGGCACCGAAGAGCGCAATTTCGTGAGATGCGTTCCTGCCAGCAATGAATTGAAGACTGCAATATTTATGACTGAACTTTGTTATCAATTGCAAGAACTTGGATTTATATGAATGTGGATACACCCTTTTGAAAGGACTATTGAATGAAAAAAGAGAAAAGGTTTAGTTTAGATTATTGAATGGAAAAAGAGAAAAATAATTCATGTGATGATACAACAGTGAATTATATTATTGTATGTGATGAGCATTGTTCCTTATTATATAAATAAGAAATACCAAACTTAAATTGGCTGCCAGTGGGTTACGTGGTTTGTATGTTAATGCTTGACAAAGGACTGCCAAAATAAAAACCTAATCTAGAGTTTTTATAGCCATACCTGACGGTGTACTTACTAAACATTTTTTTGTATATTTGTGATAGTAAGATAATGTTAAAATGATACTCACCTAGTGAGTTGGAGTACGCATGGGTGTAATATTTGTGACAGTACCTGTTGTACACCTGCCTTGATTATTCCAGCAGATTATAAAGCAACGAGGGCTAACAGCTGTCACCTTTCCTTGGGCTCTGACTCTCAGACTGCTTCTCGGACTACTTTTTTGGATTCTGTTTGACTGTTTGTGTTTGACGTCGAACCATTTGGCCTTTGTTTGTGTTTCCTACCTTGGAACTGCTTGCCGCCTTGGTTAACCCCAGTCAGACCATGACACAAAAGACATTTCCTGTTGTGCAAAGCCAATTTCCCACTCAATTCTATGGATGGCAACAATTCTCCATGTTGCCTTCGTTGCTGTTGCAAATGCAGAGGTATTCACAGCAGCAGCTGATAATCCACAAAATCAGTTAAGCAATGAATTCTTGCCCCACCATCTTGTAGCTTCCCAGCCCCAGGCAGTCTGGACAGACACAGTCTGCACCTTTCTTCTAGTATGTCTGCAATGAAAAGGTCTAGAGGCTTGAAAAATGAAATCGGGATTTCAGAGGACAAAGTAGATTGAGACAATAGGTCATTGCAACTTCAGTACGCTATGCCACAATAGCAACTACCCATTTCAAAGAAAAAAAGCACTCTTTTGTTGCATGATGGGGGAAAGAGGAATGGCACAAAGCTGAGAGAAGGGAAATGATACCAATGCAAATAGGATCTTTAAAAAACGCAGACTTTCCCATCCAGAGGTCATGCAAACATGTGTCTATGAAGTACTTTAAAAAAAATCATAGCAAGGCAGATTTGGGAAAGATCAGAGACAGACTGGAGCAAAACACAAGAACATGTGGAAAGTTGGTGATTAGAGAACAAAATCATGTGGATGCTAAAAACAAAAGTGGAGCCTAAGAAGGGTAGTGGGAGGGGCCTCAGCAAGATATAATAATGCCACAGAGACTGCTCTCCAAAGCAGCTATTTTCTCCGGGGCAGCTGACCTCTGTCGCCTTGAGATCAATTCCATTCTCAATAGCGATGCTACTCCTAAAATTCCAAGTTTACAAAAGCCTCCAAATAAGAATAAAGAATTAATAACACAAGACAATTTATACATTCGACAGGAACTTTTCTCTAATGAGTTGATCTTAATTTCAAAAACTCTTGACTGACTTTTAACAAATTTTACCACTCTGGGGGCAAAATTAGATTTGATCTCCTATCAAATTTTAAAGGCATAAGCTTCAGGAAATGGATCTGACGTGGTACCGTGTTTCCCCGAATATAAGACAGTGTCTTATATTAATTTTTTAACTCCTAAAGATGCTATGTCTTGTTTCAGGGATGTTCTTATATTTCTGTATTCTAGTTAAATCAGGCATGCTTCCAAACAAAAACTTTACTTTAGCATCTTTACTTTTGGGGGGATACCTTATATTTAGCTGTGACTTCAGCAAAACCTCTCTACTACGTCTTATTTTCCGGGGATGTCTTATATTCGGGGAAACAGGGTAGCTCCCTCTTACTCAGATACTGCCTATGGGTCTTCAAGGCCTAAGCCCACCAAGCAGCTAAAGTTAGATAACATGAATTCATTAATTCTGCAGAAACAGCAAGTGGTGTTGTACATTGGACATTCCAAACTAAGAAACCAAAATAGGGTGGTTTCCAAATTATAGTTCAATTAGGTTCTCTCTGAGCCAGTTGTTAAAGTGTGCTCCAAACAAGATTCAGTTGACTTCATGCTTCATATGAATACTTGCCCCCTGTGGATTACTATAAAAGAATTGCCCTAACCTTTAGTTAGTACTCCTAAAATACTAGATAAAGCCATCCTGGGCTCAAAAATCTTTTATGTGTCTGTTTATGCCACGCCAGCTTTACCTCCAGTGAGACAACAATTAAAGCTGTATAGATATCCATCCCTGGAAAAGCCACACTGGGTATTTAGTGACAGCAGGAAGAAGAGGGTTACCCCAGCCATCTTCCATTTATTCGGTGATGCTCTGTGACAATCAAGGACAAAGGCAATTACACACCCTGCTCGCCAACTGATTGTTTCAGTGTAAAAATAATACTACAAATTGCCAGTCTCCCCTGTTAAAGGATCAGATTAGTGGAAAGCATCTTTGGAGAGAAAACTGTATCTCCATATCTGGAGGGTGGCTAATGCTAGATAAATCTGATTTCCATAGACGAAGCCTCCGCGATAAATCAAGTTTTTATTCATGGACAATCAAATTAGACATTTGTACTGCATAAAGCCTTGGCTATTCAATTAACGATATTGATCACAAGAATTACACACACACACACACACACCCAAAAAACCTGGTTAGTTTACAGGCTGCTTACTAAAGCATCAAGGGCCCAGTGTAACTATTTAAAAAGGTATGTTTAATTTCATTCTGTATATTCTTTTTTACAGACTATCCAGAAAATATGGCACTTCAATAAAAAAATTATGGCAAACTGGGGGCTGAGGAGATCTTCGCAGGAGATAAAACATAACATAACACCCATTCTTTTTTATTTATTTATACACTGCTTTTCTCCCCAACAGGGACGCAAACAGCTTACAATTTTTTATTTCCTTCTCAGGTATATTCTCACAAAAACAATCCAGTTAGGTAGGTTCGGTTGAGTGTGGACGACTGTGGACAAGCCTCTGGTCCGTTCCACGTGTTGGGAGATCCACACCTGGTGCGTGTGTTTCCCTTGAAAAGTAGCCGAGCGGCACAGAGGCTGAACACAGGAAGTGCTTACCTGGAGCACACCTGAGGTAGCTGAGCTTGCTAGAGGAGAACTTCAGGCATAAAAGAAATTCAGAGTCGTTTGTAGTTTCCCACAATCTAATGAAAAGAGTATTTATTTATTAGGTGAACTCCATTCTGGGTCGAAAGGTGGAAAGATAGGTCCACTATCTATTCTAATCTAACTGGATGGAGGTGAATCACGTGAGGGAGACACATCCTCTCCTAGAGCATGGTGAAGGTAAGATGGAAGGTTCGAAGAAGAGGCGGAAGCAAGGAGAGATCTACATCAAAGGGATGGAAACTCAACATGATAAGTAAAGGTGACAAATTCTGGTCCCATTATCAAGCTCACTATGGCTTCGCTAGTAAAAAACCCCTCTGTAGGATGAGGCAGGAAACAGCGTGAAGTCCCTTTCTTCCAACACCACACAACGTCTCATACAATATTTTCACATTGTTTTCGATCCTCAGCTTTACCTCGATGTTTGTCTGCACTCATCCTCCAAACATTTCATGGCCGCCATGAGGGGTTTTAAAAAGAATATATGTTTTGCTTCTCCATTTAAAAGACATTTCCTAGATTCACTGCTTCAATGCTCTGTAGCTCTATTCAATCGAGGCTTTGTAGATTCACCCAAGCACCAAAAAATAAAAATAAAAAATGATGATAATGGGAGGCAAGAGAGCACAGAGGCATGGAAAATGGCAGCAGGAAAGATAAAACATTTTAAATAAGTTAGGTGCTGTGTGGTTTCCGGGCTGTATGGCCGTGTTCTAGCAGCATTCTCTCCTGACGTTTCGCCTTTCAGAGACTTGCATCCTGAAGAAGCTAGCTTCACAGATGCAGGCTAAGATCCTCGTGAGAGACATGCTGCTAGAAATCACTGTTCTGTTCCATACAGCCCGGAAACCACACAGCACCTAAGTGATTCCAGCCGTGAAAGCCTTCGACAATACATTTTAAATAAGACCACACAGCCAGGGGAAATGGTTCTGAAACATTTCACACAAAAGAATAGTTGTACAAGCATTTTCAAATAAAATGGAGAAAAAGCTGCTCGGAAACATTTTGTGAACTAAACAAGGAACAAACAGTGTGGAATTCCATGAAGGAAACATTTTATTTCCTGCTGCAAAAGGTTTTAATTGGTGTGTATGGAAAATGCCATTGTGGACACATTTCCATGGTAAAGTGGGGATTCAAACCTGGGTCTCCCGGATCATAGTCCAGTGCTGTAACCACTGAACATGGCAGTTTTCTACATGAATAATAATAACAAAAATGATGACAACAACATCAGGTCGGTTAAAAACTGGTGGGAACATTGTCCAGAGAAAACCACAAAAAATGAGAAGGTCACGATCTTGTGGGACTTCTGTATTCAAATAGATAAAGCATTGGCACATAATACATTGCAGTGATCAAGGACAAGAACATGACCATCATCGACATAGCAGTACCAGAGATAGGAGGAAATGAGAACTGGTTGGTTTTGAGGCATTTGGGAAAGGATAAAGGTTTCACGGATAAAAGGAGAATGTATAATGTCGAAATGTCTGGAACTATATGGAAAATGCAAAGGGGAAATTCTAGGGCATATATACAAATATATGGTAGACGATAAGGAATTCATGGTAAGAACATTGAAACAAAAATGGGAGAAGGAAGGATTTCTAGACATTGGTAATATTGAAAAATTAATAGACAGCTGGAAAAATATAAAGATTGAGAAATATATGGAGTTAGAAAGAAAAGTGATATTAAAATGGTATAGAACACCAAAACAACTAGCATATATGATAAAGTTGATCTTAGTTCAAAATGCCTGGCACTGAGTGAGTATCTCCAAGAGGCATATTAGTAGCCATAGAGGTGGATTATAATGTGCAGAAGTAAAAAACATTTGGACAATTGTATTGTTTACATGGCTCGAGAAACTGGGTGAAGACAAATATTGAGTTTTAAATAATGACTTAATGTTCATTGGGTGTAATGGAAGACAGAAGGGTGGATAAACAAATGGCCATAGTTATATGTATAAAATAAGCGTATTAAAGCAGCACATACGCAACAATAGCCTTGGGCTTGGAAAAGAAAAGAAAAATGGACACTTCAGAAATGGTTAGAATATATCTGGGAACAAGTGACACTTGATATTTTCGATATACTAACCAAAAATAAGACGTGGCAAGATAAACAGAATGAAATTTTGAAGATATGGATAATATACGTGGACTGGATGAAAGAAGCTCAATGAAGAAATATGGGAGAAGAGGCTACAGAGAATGAACTTACTGCTGTTTGTGTGACAAAACTATGAAGAAGAAGTAATGGGGGGAGGGAGAAAAGGGGGGAAAAGTATTGTTTGAAAATGTATGAAGAAGAAAATTACTATAAACTGTAAAATTCAAATGATACAATAAATTATTTTTTTAAAAAAAGCAGTACCTGGCGAGAGTAGGGTCGTTGAAAAAGAACATGAGAAGATCACTGAATACCATAATTTGAAAATCAAAATTCAGGGACTGTGGCACAAACCAGCTGAAGTCGTTCCAGTGATAGTCGGCACCCTGGGAACCATTCCGAAAACACTAGGACAGCACTTGAAACATCTTCAAATCGACAATATAAACACTATATTGCCGAAGGCTTTCACGGCTGGAATCACTGGGGTGCTGTGTGGTTTCCGGGCTGTTTGGCCGTGTTCTAGCAGCACGCTAGAACACAGCCATACAGCCCGGAAACCACACAGCACCCCAATATAAACACTTGTCAGATTCAGAAGGCAGCCCTGCTGGGATCTGCAGGAATCCTGTGCCAATACATAACAAAGTCCTAGGCCTCTGGGTGAGGCTCAAATTTTAATGAAAGACCAACAACCAGCAAAAAGAACTGGCAGCTGTGACGTTAAAAATAATAATAAGGCCAGAATTGAAAAATCCCTAGATGATGCAGAATGTTGATTGTGCAAAGAAGCTGACAAAACTGTGTTCATGTCCTCAGCTGCTGCAAAAAGATTGCCTAGTGAGAGGCACAGAGGCACAACTCAGTGGCCAAGATGATTCACTGGAATGTACGCAAGAATTACAACATAAGACCAGCTAAAAACTGGTGGGAACATTGTCCAGAGAAAGTAATGGAAAATGAGAAGGTCAAGATCCTGTGGGACTTTCCAATCCAAACAGACCAAGTGTTGGCACATAATACACCGGGTATCACAGTGATTGAGGACAAGAAAGTGACCATCATCTTTCCCGGTGAAAGCCGGGTCACTGAAAAAGAACATGAGAAGGTCACTAAATACCACGATTTGAAAATCGAGCTTCAGTGGCCTGCGGTAATAAACCAGTCGAGAGTGAAGTTCCAGTTGTAATCTGCACCCTGGGCCAAATTTTATTCAAAATTTCCAGGGCAGCATTCTGAAACACCTCAAGTCGACAAAATCAACATCTGTCAGATTCAGAAGGCAGCCCTGCTGGGATCTATACGAATACTACGCCGATACATGACAACTTCCTAGGCCTCTGGGCGAGGCTTGGATTGTAATTAAAGGTCAACAACCAGCTAAAGAACTGGCAGCTGTGAAATCAACCAATAATAACAATAACAACAATAATATAAAAGATCAGACAGCTGGGACATTAAACAACAACAATAAATTGAGAGACTTGGTTTGGTACTGTTGTTGATATTGTTATTATTATCTTCATTTTTGATCCACTTTTCTCACTGGGTCTCAGGCGAATTAATAAATTCTATACTACTTTTACAAAATTGCCATCTAATCTAGCAACAACCATCACATGGTGTGATGAAGAAGAAGAAGAAGAAGAAGAAGAAGAAGAAGAAGAAGAAGAAGAAGAAGAAGAAGAAGAAGAAGAAGAAGAAGAAGGAGGAGGAGGAGGAGGAGGAGGAGGAGGAGGAGGAGTTTGGATTTAAACCCCACCTTTCCTGTAAGGAGTCTCAAAGCGGTTTACGTTTGTAAACTTCTCCTCTTCCTCACCCCGCAACAAACCCCTTGTGAGGTAGGTGGGGCTGAGAGAGTTCTGAGAGAACTGTGACTAGTCCAAAGTCACCCAGCAGGCTTCATGTGTAGGAGCGGGGAAAGAAATTCAGTTCACCAGATAAAAGTCTGCCGCTCATGTGGAGGAGTGGAGAATCCAACCTGGTTTTCCAGATTGGGGTTGGTCACTCACATGGAGGAGTGAGGAATCAAACCCAGTTCTCCAGATTAGAGTCCACTGCTCTTCACTCCACCACTCCGGTTACCTATCAGTTGGGTAAAACTTCATGTTCACGTTGCCTGGTTTGAACCTACTGCCAGTCAATGTCTTTGAATGATCACAGCTCTTACAATTTATAAGACAGAAAATAGTCCTTCCAGCCACACTTCTATCATTCCATTAATAACTGAAGAAACCTTCTTTGTTATTTCTTTTTTAAGCTCTTTAATCTTTTCTTCCAGTGATGGAGCTTCAATAGTTTCTGTTGTTGCTGCTAATGCTGCCTTTTTCAAAACCTTTTCTCACTCTGTGATATTCTCAACCACAGGAAATCCATACATGGAGACACCTAAATGCCGCATAAATGCATAATGCTCGGCTACTGCAATCTCTTCTATTTATTTTCAGTCTCCGGTTGATAAAGACTGCCGCTATTATCAGTGAGTTGTTTGCAATGATGTCCAGATCTCTTGCAACGATGTCCAGACCTGGGAAGACTCAGTGTAGATCCAAAACATGATGCCACTTTGGCATCCGGAAGGAATTTTCCTCCATGCAAGATTGGCCCAGAGATCTTATAGGGTTTTTGCATACCTCAGGGCATAGAGCAGGGGCTGTGAGTCTCCTTCCAGCGTGGTGTAGTGGTTAAGAGCAGGTGCACTCTAAACTGGAAAACTGGGTTCGATTCTCCACTCTGCCACTTGAACTGTGGAAATTTGTCTGTTGAACTAGATTAGCTTGTGCACTCCAACGCATACCAGCTGGGTGACCTTGGGCTAGTCACAGTTCTTCAGAGCTCTCTCAGCCCCACCTGCCTCACAGGGTGTTTGTTGTGAGGGGGGAAGGGAAAGGAGTTTGTAAGCACCCTTGAGTCTCCTTGCAGGAGAGAAAGGGGGGGGGTATAACTCCAACTCTTCTTCTTCTTCTTCTTCTTCTTCTTCTCCACTGACATAAATGGAAAAAAATTAATTCAGAAGTAAGAATCTTGGGCAAATTTCTGGGGGTGCCTGTCAGGGGTGCAATTGTTAAGCTAGTGACACCAAAATTTCAGGGTATAATCAGGAGACTGTCCTGTTGACATCACACCCCCCCCCCAAGTTTGGTGAAGTTTGATTCAGGGGGGCCAAAGTTGATTCAGGGGGGTCAAAGTTATGGACCCTCAAAGGTGCAGCACCCATCTCTTTAGCTCCCATTGGAAACAATGGGGGATAGGGGCTACTCTTTTGCGGGTCCATAACTTTGGACCCCCTGAACCAAACTGAACCAAATTTGGGGGGTATCATAAGGACAGTCCCCTGATGATACCCTGAAATGTTAGGGCTGATAGCTCTAAAAATGCGCCCCTGCAGGCTGAAACATGAAAAAACACCAAAAAAATAAAAACGCATGAGCATGCCCTGCAAAATTCCTGTGCCCTGGGCAGATGCCCACATTGCCCAATGGACATTACACCACTGAAGTCACCCTTTGGTCCTTAAGTGTTTGCAGGACCTAGGAAGAAAAGGATACATAGGTGTCAGAACGAATACGACATCAGCATTCAGCTCACTGTAATTAAATCACCCCATTTAATATGCTGTCCAAATGCAAACCCTTATGCAACATAGCATCGAGCAGATATCATCTTAGCCCAGCAGGAAGGGACGCGATCAGCAGTCTGGATGAAGATTTCATGGCGGTATAAGTAATGCCTGATGCATACAGTTCATAATATTTATAGTATTTACATTTTAAAGACGATATATTCTTAAGGCCTATATATTTATTGTATTCAGTCTACATGCACTACATGCATTCAATAAATAACTGAATGATATTTTATGTAGAACATCTATTTTTGTACTTGTGTATTCAGCAGCCTGTATTTTTGTGCTAGATAATATGAAAGTGATCCCAAAATATTATGGGCAAGACTGAATTATTTTGCTGACGAAGTGAATAAGATTGCCACGAAACAGTTATACACCGCCCTCTGAATATTGGACTCTCAGGACACTGTTTGCTGTTTGCCCAGTGGTGGTGTGAGACTACCGTTTCGCGGTTGTTAGCAGATTCGGCATTGATAGGATTTTTTTTGAGCCTTGCATACTTGTTTCTATTCACCCGCATTAAACTCGTATCGCCAAGTCAGCGTTAGAGGTGGGACCCAGCAGGTCTTCGCTATGGGTTCCCCGAGCAGGTTACTAATTATTGGTGTGGGTGCATTCTGGCGATTTTGCCACGTGATTTTTGCCTTAGTTACGCCCATTCTCTCAGCAGTAGCTTAGAACTTCCAGCTGAAGTCTAGCAGGAGGCATACCCGCTGGCGCGTGACAGCCCGCGCCATGTATTCATTTCATTTCCCGCCCAAGGACTTTCGGCGAAAGAAGCCAAGGGCCCTTGCCAAGCAGCCCCACCTAGGAATGTGTCTTCCACTTAGAATGCCCAGGCCACGCCTCCGTTGTGCCCCGCAGTTCCACTTACTACGCTTACGCCATTGTGCTTGAATCCCACCACCATGGGAACCTGTTACTGAAATTTTTGGATCCCACCACTGGTTAGCAGTCTTTTGCCTGTTTTTGTATCCTTGGCATAGTGACTTTGTTCTGGTTGTTGTTTGCCTCAACCAGGGCCTGGCCTTTCTCAGCCCTGGCCCTGGCTGGCAAACTCCCTTTCTGCTGAGGCCGGGGCCTCATATAGTTCCATATGGCCTGTAAGATGGAGATGTCCCTTTGGTTGAGGCAACTAAGGTTTAATTTCAGATATTGTTGGTCTCCCTAAATTCTTCCTCCACTTGTGCCTTTCCCCCCCTTCCTTCCTCTTTATTTAAGATAAATCCAAATTAGGAAGGAAGTACAGGGAATGGAATAATCATTTTAATAAGACTGAGGAACGCCTTCTGGGTGGGATATTTTTAAATAGATGAATGGAATTGTTGTGATATTTGTATGAATTGATTTTATTGTAAGCTTCCCCGAGCCCGGCCTTGTGCTGTGATAGGGCCGGATATTAAATTTAATAAAATAAAATAACCTAATAAACTTCCGTGTTGAGAATCTGTAAATGTTTCAATCTCAATGCCGGGAGGCATCGCTAGGGGAAGACCTCAGGCTCTTTACCCTGTTGTTCAACTTCTAGAGTTGGCAACTAGCCTACATGATTAAAGGACTACCAGTAAGCCCAAAATGTTGGCACTGTGGAGAAAAAGGAGCATATTATACTCATATGTGGATAGAATGTAAAGTGGTAAAAAAAATTTGGGAGAATATTTTGAAATATGTAGAGCAGTTAGTAAAAGTAAAAATTGATGTAAACAACGATTTATTAATTGTGGGGATAATAGATGATCTAAGAGTGAACAGAAATTTGGAACCAATGTATAAAATTTGGAACCAATGTATAAAATAGAGCAGCACACGCAGTGTTGGCATTGGGAATAGAAAGATAACAAGAAATGGACAGTCTCAAAATACCAATGATATTTGGGAACAACCAGCAGAGGATTTCGAGAGACTGGCAAAAAACACACTACGGCAAGAGAAACTAGAAGATATTATGAAGCTATGGACATTGTATGAAAAATGGATGGAAGAAGCCGGATTTAACGAAGAACCACGGAATAAGAGAATCAGAAGAATGAACCTTCTGCTGCTTGCTTGAAATGATCAATGGAAAAGAGGGGGGTGAAAAAGGAAAAATGTATAGTTGGAACAAACATATTGAATGTAAATAATAATATTCTATACAATAAAAAAATAAAAATAAACTTCTAGAGTTGACTGCTCTGTGAGACAGGATGCTGGACTAGATGGACCACTAGCCTGATCCAGCAGAGGTCTCCTTATGTACTTATGGTCACCCACCAAAGCCTCCATTTTCAGCTCTGTTGTTTTTTCTTGACACCTTATAAAATGTAGGTGTGACTGACATCCTAGGGGGAGTGAGCTGCCGCCACCTGTGCCGTTATGATCACACCTTGGGTGAAATAAAGAATCCTTTGTGTGTTTTCCTTCCATAGGTAACAAAGGGGCATTAAGACACGTGGTGGAAAACGTAAAACATCCAGCCACGTAACAAAATGTGCACAACGTAATTTATGGAGCGTTACAGACTTTGAGATCTAACATTTTCGTTTTTGTCCTGGGCATTAAGAACTTGCAGATTTAAAATAAACACGTGTTTCTAAAACGGTGGGGAAAGTGTGTTTGTATTCCAGTGAATGTGAACTTGGCTCAGGAATTTACATGAAGAGTATTCTGCTGTTTAGACTGGGTCCGGTGGATCTGTTCTACTAACTGAGGCACTTTTCTTCTGAGGGAGGGAGGAAGCCACTCTTGATGCATCGTCGGCCAGAGCACCTTTGCGAACAGTCAGGAACTGCAAGAGCCAACCCTTTGTAGCTTCATTACGTTCTCAGTGGCATGCATTTAAAAGAATACTTAAAGGAATATATCGATCCTTTAGGCAAGTAGAAACTCTTCCTGCCAGTACTGTTACCACCAGGAAAATAGGAAAAATATTTTTCCTGAGCCTGCCACCGAACTACACTGGCTAAGGATCAGAGCAAAGAGACCAGTGTTGTCCAAAAGCCTCCACCACTCCTGGAAAGAACATGTATATACAAATGTGCTGATATTTCACATGGTTTCCTTCTTGCCTTTGTCCCTTTTAAGGTTTAATGTAAGCCCCTCAGTGTTGGATTTATTATTTGCCATGTCAGTTTAGGATTATACTTGCGCTTACGCTCTCCAGGCTGATTTAAGCCTTATACTGTTAATTCTAGGAGACTCTTGCTGTATGTTTATATAATTGTACCTGTATTGGAGGTTCTTTGTTAGCAAAGGCGTTAAGGGATTCTATAGAGTCATTTCTTAAGTGAGTGGCGCGAAGAGAAATGGATTAGTGTTATTCTTTTCACTTCTGGCTATTAATAGTACAAGCTTCCCAGGATTTTAGTAGTTTTACGAAGCGAGGTAACAAGGAAGCGCAGATCGGAAAATGCAAAGTGCTGAATAACTCTTCCTTACAATCTGATAAGTTTGTCAACAACAACAAAAGACCTTTTGGACTTACAAGGTGTGCTCAATGCCGTTTGGAGGACATCACCCTCCCTTCCCATTGTGACCATACTGGACTTTTCCACTTCTAGGATCTCAAGATTCATTGGCAGCCTTTTCTTCTGGGACTTAATCCCATCAGCAAAAACCAAAGACTGTCTTCCTCCTCTTTGTTTTAGGTTGTCTGTTCATTGTGTAGCGGTGCAGACCGCCCCCTTCCCTCCCTCTGACCAAAGTGAACAACTGTATCAAAAGCGCCGCCGGTTTCTCACTTTTGTACTGGGCAGTCTGGCCTGGAAAGAGCTTGAAATCACAATAAAGAACCTCTGCTCTGAAGACAGCCTGCCTCTGCATCCACTCACTGCTGCCAAAGCCCGAAATCCTCACTCTAGTCTCATCTTCTAGACACTCCTGGCAGCGGCAGCCAGTACCGCATTCATTTTATGGGAAGAGGGCTACTCGTTAGAGCTTCATAACATATGGCAACAACATTGCACAAGAGGAATGTGGACGGATGTGGCAGGAGATTGGCTTGGCCCCAGGGCTATCACCAGTGGTGGGATCCAAAAAATTTAGTAACAGGTTCCCATGGTGGTGGGATTCAAACTGTGGCGTAGCGCCAATAGGGCTACGTGGGGCACGACGGGGGCGTGGCCGGGCATTCCGGGGGTGGGGCATTCCTGGGCGGGGCTGTGGCAAGGACGCGCTGCTGCGCCGGGTTCCTAAGGCGGGAAACGTATCGCATCGCGAAGCTGCGAGGTTGCCACACACGCCGGTGCACCTCCTGCTAGACTGCTTCAAGTTCTGCACGCTACTGCTGAGAGGAGGGGCGTAACTAAGGCAAAAATCACATGGCAAAATCACCAGTTAGTAACCCCCTCTCGGCACACACAAATAATTAGTAACTCTACTCTTGGGACTCCTAGAGAATCCTTTTGTTGGATCCTAAATTCTCTTGGCTACCACTGAACAGGTATATGAAGAGGATCCGGCTCAGAGATAGAGCCTCCGTTTGGCATGCAGCAGGTGCTAAGTTTAGTGCCTGGCACCTTCTGTTAAAAGGCTCTGGTGAAGTGTAATGTTAAAAAAACCCTCTTCCTGAGGTGCTGGAGAGCTGCTGCCAGTCAGAGTCCCCAGGAGTCCCCAAGCTTTTTGAGCCTGAAGGCACATTTAGGATTCTGACACAGTGTGGTAGGCGAAGCAACAAGGTTGCCGTCACAAAATGGCTGCCACAGGAGGCGGAGGCGGCCACAAAAATGACTGCCACTGTTTAACTTCAGTAACGCACTGCAGAGCCTTGTGCTGTGGAGGCAAACTTTGAAAAAATCTGCACAGCCAATCAAACTCCCAGTCGTCCATTAGAAGTCTTGCTCGACAAAAGCTCTCCTTGGCCCCACCCACTTTCTGAACACATTTGGAGGGTACCAGAAAAGGTCTCTGCAGGCACCACGGCACCCAGAAACACCACACTGGGGACTCCTGGAGTACACTACATGTGATGGACCAGTGATCTACATCCAAGATTTGGCGGAGGTCGAGGGCTCAGCCACGCGTTGCA
Organism: Sphaerodactylus townsendi; assembly: GCF_021028975.2. Lineage (NCBI taxonomy): Eukaryota > Metazoa > Chordata > Lepidosauria > Squamata > Sphaerodactylidae > Sphaerodactylus > Sphaerodactylus townsendi. The sequence goes on from NC_059425.1 coordinate 189,435,894, forward strand.
TGGCCCAGTCAGCTGAAGTGGAAAAGAAGGAAAACAGTGCTGTGTGCCAACATGTGTCATTGCCCACACGCTTGCAAGGTAGGGGAGGGGCAAGGGGCCCCTGTTCCCCTCCCTCTCTCCCGTTCCCTTGCATGGCACCCAGTCCTGTCCCTCCCTAACACTCCCCTTCCTAGGCAAGGGTGGGTGGGCCATGTCCAGTTACTGAAACCCTGTCCATTTCTACCCTTCCCTCGCCAGCCACCCCGTGCCGGAAACACGCAGGGGGGCATGAGCCACGCTGGCAGTGCTCCACTTTCAGAGCTGCTGTGGTCCAGCAAACCTCCCCAGAACCCTCCCTCTCACCTTTTTTCCTTCCTCCGCTAGGGTGAGTGGGCCAAGTCCAGATGGTGGGGTCGATGCCTTTCACTCCAGATGGCAGCGGTTTGCAAGGAAGGCATGGTTGTTTCCCTTGTATCAGAGGGTGCTGCTGGCGAAGGCCAGTAGATGGGCGCTTGTTTATGGAACTGAATCAGTAGTTCCAACTGTCACAGGTGTGGCATGTACACAATAACTGGCACAGTTGTGACATGTACACAACAGGAGGTGTGGAAACAGTATGGAAACCTGGCCGCACACGAATGCGACGTTGTGTGAAAATTTCAAAGCAATTGGTCCAGTAGTTTGGGAGATTACCTGTCAGCTGAAAAACGCACTGATAGATTTTTATATTTATAGATTGGTTCTTTCTGCACAGTTCCTTTCAAATGTTTGCTCTATGGAGTTCTGCATTGTTTTTGCCCCCTTTGGTTTTGGAAGCTTTTTATTTCCAGGTTCAAAATGTTTAAAATGAATCCCCCTTTAAAACGATTCTTGAGGCTGAAACATTTTCAAAATGGCGTCCCTGCTGTATGGATCTCTTTGAAACATTTCCCACGCTTCTCTGCAGTCCCCGGACTTCCTCCTCAGTGACATTTTCTCAGGTCACTCTCCACTCCTCCTCGCCTGTTTTAAGATCATTTCTGTGAGGGTTTTTTTTGGGGGGGGGGCTTAATTTTCAAAGCATCAAGTACATGGCATCCAGGACAGGTACATCAAGCATCAAGTACAGGAGCAGCAGTGGCGTAGGAGGTTAAGAGCTCGTGTATCTAATCTGGAGGAACCGGGTTTGATTCCCCGCTCTGCCGCCTGAGCTGTGGAGGCTTCTCTGGGGAATTCAGATTAGCCTGTACACTCCCACACACGCCAGCTGGGTGACCTTGGGCTAGTCACAGCTTCTCGGAGCTCTCTCAGCCCCACCCACCTCCCAGGGTGTTTGTTGTGAGGGGGGAAGGGCAAGGAGATTGTCAGCCCCTTTGAGTCTCCTGCAGGAGAGAAAGGGGGGATTATAAATCCAAACTCTTCTACATGGAGGCCGTACTGATCTGTGAAGCACAGAAGGATTGATTAATCAACATACTTTAAAAAAAACAAAATGGCGTCCAGGAATCATTTCGAGGGGGTGAGTGGGAACATACATCATGGTAAATGGGGGACCAAAAACATTTTACAAACATTTTCATTGATATGTGTGGAAAGGGCCATCTTCATATATTCATGAAGTAGTATGGTGCACAGTCGAGCCAACATTAAGCATTTTCAAGTCCTGTACACTTCAATGGTGAAGCAAAGGTTATTATATGCGCTTATATTGTTCCCATTAAACGCCATCGAACTAAACAGTATGGGTTGGTTTTTCACCTTTCTGTGTTGGCAGAAAATGATACTGAAATGATAGAAAATGATACTGAAAGTTACAGAACTTTGGAACGTTCCTTAACTATGACAAAGGAAGGCTTCCTTCAGAATCAGAGGCACCATGCCAGTTTTATTTTCTGTGCTAGGGTGGGCTTTACCCGTCTTGAACTTAGTGAACTCTAAATAGCATTAGTGCTGTGCATTGTTTCACGGTAACACAGGCTGCCAAGAATTCGAAAATGAAGAAGACACTGAATTGATTGAATTCTTCAAACTTGTTGAGCCCACCATATTCAACAGCAAGGAGAAAACATAAATAATAATAAAAGTCCCGGGCTGAAAACATATTCTGAAGATGTTCCCAAGGATCAGTAGGACAAGCCATGAACAAATATCCTTAAATTCATTAAAAGAGGACCACTACACTAACAAGAAACCTAAGAATAGCTTATACTTCTATTAGATTTCAATCAATGCCTTCAGCAGTGCTTAGTGGCAGATACACACGAGTACCATTTTCTCAGCGCTTTTGTATCTGTGGAAAACAAGAGCCTGAGGATCTCTTCCATTACATACTCTCCTGTCCTTTATATTCTGAAATAAGGAAAAGGTTTTTGGAGCCAATACTACCTAGGACACCTTTTTTGTCCGATGATGAGAAACTGATTTTCTTATTATCTGATATTGATTCCTATGTTTCTTTATACAGATGGCTCTCTTTGCTCCTGGCGGCTAGGAAACTACTTGAAAGCCAAAGTATCTAAAGCGCCTGTTTGAACTGGATGTTCCAAAGTAATTGGAAAGATTAACTTAGACTAGCTGAAGAAGCTGCAAAAACATCTGACGTATTTGATGGGGCATTTTAATTTAGAGATTGCGAACACTAATAATTTATATTTTAATGTAAAACTAAATTATTGTGTTAATTTAAATTATTGTTTTAACTAAGTTACTGTTTTAACAGCATGTACCTCTGTATTGTTATAGCCAATAGCTCAAACAATAAATACTTGACTTGACTTGACATTAAAAGAGGGCAAAACATATAGGATTTTATTGTGGGGTTTTGTTTTTTGTATTCCAAAACACACAAGCCGTTATACGTTGCGATTTTAAAATCCAAGCATTCCCCCCCCTCTCTCAATGCCGACTTCTGCCATCTGTGTGATAACATGCCCATTAACACAGTCAGTCTGGGAACATTTTTAATAATGATTTGTACACAGTTAATTAGAAGATTATGTGTGAAAAGAACATTCCAAGCGCTACCTCTCGATACGGGTGTCGAAGCAGCTGGGAGTCCCCTCTTTAAAAGAAATAATCAATGTACATATGGCTGTCAGATAGAATTGATTAATTGGTGCAATTAGTCAGAGTTTTAATCACAGATTTTTTTAAGTGCATACAATTTACCCAGGCCAGTCATTAGCGGGGGGGAACAGACAGACTCCTTTTTTGTGCCTGAAGAACAGCTTTGTTTGAGCAAAGGAATATGGCAACCAGATGAAGACAACTTTGTTGTGCCGACTCACGTCAGTGGCTTGCAAAAGGGTAATTAGCTCCGCATTTTTGGATTCCGTCAGTGTCATGTGGCCATCATTATCAAAGATATTTGGAAACTTATGACTGAGGGACATATAAACTCATCTAACCAAACGGAGCAACACAGTTTTCATTGCAAAAAAACAGTCATTATTTTAATTCCCATTAACATTAAATGATGCTTAACTCGATCTGCTAGCCTAACAAACACTTTTCAGGGAGTAAGCTCCATTTAATACTTCAGATTTACTTCTGAAGAAATTTGCTCAGGGCTGTTCTCTTGGAACCACTCCGCACAGGCCAAAAACAGCGCCCCTGAAATGGTAAAAACACCGCTCCAGGGATGCAGTTCGCATGGCTTCTGCCTCTGCAACCAGGCAGCACCGTTCTCTCCCCACCACAACTGGCGGGGAACGCTGTTTTTGAAACTCTCTCAATGAGCGAGTCTTTTAAAAAACAGCATTTATAACCTGGCACTGGGTCGGAGACACCGCTTTTTGGCATCTCCATTTTGTTTGCCAACTTATCTTCTCTTCCCTGCGCAGCTCCACAGGGACAAGGGGACACGCCTCCTGCCCTCTGACCCCCGAGGCGTTGCCAAGGCCACAATGGCGTATCCCCTCATCCCTGCGGAGCTGAGCAGGGAAGAGCAGGGAAGTCTGTTACACACCGTAACAGACACAGTGTTACACATCTGGACACAGTGTGTAACAGACTTCCCTCTGTGATACACCTCTGAAGATGCCAGCCACAGATGCAGGTGAAACGTTAGGAACAAGATCCACCAGACCACGGCCACACAGCCCAGAAAACCCACAACAACAAGTCTTTAGCTTAAGCAAGGTTAGGAGATCATGAGATCACTGAATAAACTCCAGGACCATACCATGGCAAGCGAGATCCATGTGAAAAATAGGCTTTGTCATGTGCACCTGCTGCCGAGGCAGACTCATAGTTGGATGAACATTACCACTTGGCATGTGCATCCGAGGATCCCTGGTTGTCAAACGCAACTGTCTGGCAGCACACAACTGCAATTGTAGAGGACATCAATCACCCAGCAAACTGTACTTCACACCCCTGTAAATAAATCAGGAATATGACTGTTCTAAAATCAAGTCATAGCTTTTAAAAAAAACCTTTTTTAAAACTCTCACCTTCACCCAGCTGTCTAAAAGTGGTTGCAGTACGTAAAGGGCCATCAAGTCATAGATCACTTAGGCCCCTTCCGCACACGCAAAATAATGCGTTTTCAAGCCACTTTCACAACTGTTTGCAAGTGGATTTCGCTATTCCGCACAGTTTCAAAGAGCACTGAAAGCAGTTTGAAAATGCATTATTCTGCAGGTGCGGAATGAGCCTTACAGAGACCCCATAGTGTTTTCAAGGGAAGAGATGTTCACAAGTGGTTTGCCATCGTCTGCCTCTGCACAGTGACCCCAGACTTCCTTGGTGGTCTCTAGAGTTGCCAGCTTCCAGGTAATGTAACTTCTCTCCAGATTACAATGATCAGTTCCTGGGCAAAAATGGCGGCTTTGAAGGGCAGCCTCCAGAGGCGAAGGGCGGGGAGGGATGGCGTTAGGGGCAACACCTGCTCTGGCAACTCACCCCCACCACCCCTGTGCCCCCCACACCCTGCCCCCTTACCTTAGCCAGCGGGAGCCTGCCACGGGCTGCCCGTGCCCGGGACCAGCAGACTGAGGGGAGGGATGTGGGGACAATTCTCCGCCCCCCCCCACGTGACTAGCTGGTATGCGCTTGCGGACATTGTAACTTATATGTCCCTGTGAGCGCTCCACCTCTGGCAGCCTTTATCATGGTCCTCCAACCACACCCTCTTCAAGCTCCATACCCAAATCACCAGGATTCTCCATATCCATAGTCGGCAACTCCAGTGGTATCCCCTCCAAGCAATGACCAGGTCTGATCCTGCTTAAGTTTCTGAGATCTGAGCAGATCAGGCAGGGGCGTAACGAGGCAAACTGTAGCCCTGGGCAAAACCTGAGTTGGATGCCCCCCACCCCACCCCATGGGCGACCACTCCACCACGACCAATTTTTTTTTGCACCAGGACATTGGTGCATGCAGGGGGTGCATTTTTAGACATATCAGCACCAAAATTTCAGCGTATCATCAGGAGACTGTCCTTATGCTACCCCCCAAGTTTGGTGAGGTTTGGTTCAAGGAGTCCTACATTATGGACTCCCGAAGGGGGTGCCCCATCCCCTATTGTTTCCAATGGGAGCTAATAGGAGATGGGGGCTACAGTTTTGAGGGTCCATAACTTTGGCCCCCCCTGAACCAAACTGCACCAAACTTGGGGGGTAGCATAAGGACAGTCTCCTGATGACACTCTGAAATTTTGGTGCCGCTAGCCTAAAAACTGCACCCCCTGCAAGCCAAAAATGGAAAACCACTAAAATACCCAAAAACGAGCCCTGCATTTTGATGCCCCCAAGGTGGTGCCCTGGGCAGCTGCCCACCTTGCCCAATGGGCATTACGCCCCTGAGATCAGGTGACCTTTGACCAAGCAGGGTAGGGCTATTGCAGTATGTACATGCATGTAAAATCTTACTTATAAATAAATTAATTAATTAAAAATCCCATCTGGTCACCGGCTATTATAAGCAGTCAACAATTCTGTTAGAACGATTTGACGTTTAACAGGGGTTAAAAAAGAAAAAAAAGGAGATTCTTGAATACAACAGTGAATTTCATCAATTTTTAATGCTAGCAATTACATACATCCTTGAAAGATACCTTCATCCTTGAAAGGAACAGAGACCGACCCAGATCTGAATCGTGACATCCATATTATGCAACTTGGATATACGTGTGCTGCCGCTGGTACTGTAGACTTTGTCAGTTGAAGTCTGTACTGCTAACACAGTTGTCTGAGTCAAACAAATGTTGAAGTATCCGAGAAGGTCAAAGAGAAATCGTCGGAAGGATATGTCATTTTCAAAGCGGCATTTGGGTTCCTGGCCTTGGTCATTCCCAAATGAAAGCGGTCCTAAGCAGCTCTACCCAAGAATCCTACTCAAATGAGACTTACTCCCAGGTTAAGAGTCTGAGAATTGCATTGTCAGGTTAAAATGTTGTTAAAAATTGCATTTTTGTTCTTTTCTCCAACTTCCTTCACTGTGTATGACCACAAGAGGAAGCAGGGCATAGGTGTGATTTTGACTTTTCTTCCCAGGTATAAAAATAATTGAAAACCAGCTGCACAAAAAACCAGGAGCAGCCGTGGCGTAGGAGCTTAAGAGCTCGTGTATCTAATCTGGAGGAACCGGGTTTGATTCCCCGCTCTGCCGCCTGAGCTGTGGAGGCTTCTCTGGGGAATTCAGATTAGCCTGTACACTCCCACACACACCAGCTGAGTGACCCTGGGCTAGTCACAGCTTCTCGGAGCTCTCTCAACCCCACCTACCTCCCAGGGTGTTTGTTGTGAGGGGGGAAGGGCAAGGAGATTGTCAGCCCCTTTGAGTCTCCTGCAGGAGAGAAAGGGGGGATATAAATCCAAACTCCTCCTCCTCCTCCTCCTCCTCCTCCTCCTCCTCCTCCTCCTCCTCCTCCTCTTCTTCTTCTTCTTCTTTCATGGGTGTAGGGCAACTGCTTAAACTGGTCATGTGCCAGAAAGCTTTGTAGGGCACTGGGGCTCAAAAGACAAAACAGTCGAGATGCTGAAATCTGAAAATGTTCAAGGGTCTGCCTCAGCTCCCTGCAAAGTAGAAGCCAACAGCTGCCAACACTCACTCACGCACGCACACACGCACCCGCCAAACTCACACCCACACACTAAGAAACAGAACATGTCACTTGATGCAGCTAGGGGTAGTACTGAGCATGGCTGACGGTGAATGCTATAAATCTGTTAGCCCCAAAGCACTGCTGTGCATTACTGACCTTGGCGTAGGAGGTTAAGAGCTCATGTATCTAATCTGGAGGAACCGGGTTTGATTCTCCGCTCTGCCACCTGAGCTGTGGAGGCCGATCTGGGGAATTCAGATTAGCCTGTACACTCCCACACACGCCAGCTGGGTGACCTTGGGCTAGTCACAGCTTCTCGGAGCTCTCTCAGCCCCACCCACCTCACAGGGTGTTTGTTGTGAGGGGGGAAGGGCAAGGAGATTGTCAGCCCCTTCGAGTCTCCTGCAGGAGAGAAAGGGGGGATATAAATACAAAACTCTTCTCTTCACTCTTCTTCTACCTATGGATTTATCTGGACCAACCCATGATTGCAAACAGCCAGGTGGAGATTTGGTTTCTGCAATTACAACTAATATCCAGTTTCCCTGGAGGATATAGGTGCTTTGCAATGGTCCACACCAGAGATGGAGCGAGGGGAAACGGCACCTGTGGCGCATGTGTGCCCTGCGCCCTTGCCGCGGTGGCACCCACCCTGCCCCCGCAATGCCCCCTCCACGTCCTGGCTACACCTCCACCTTCTCCACATTTTCAATGAATGCCCCCTGGTTCTAGCATTGTGAGAGAGAAAATTTTCTCTCTGTCGACATTTTCTACCCCATGCATAATTTTATAGACTTCAATCATATCCCCCCTCAGACGTCTCCTCTCCAAACTAAAGAGTCCCAAACGCTGCAGCCTCTCCTCCTAAGGAAGGTGCTCCAGTCCCTCAATCATCCTCGTTGCCCTTCTCTGCACTTTTTTCTATCTCTTCGATATCCTTTTTGAGATGTGGTGACCAGACCAGTACTCCACTCATGCCCCACCCCTAAATATCCAGGAATTTGCCAAGCTGGAGTTGGCAACCCTACAAAACGCCCTACATCGGATTCACAAGTCTGAACCTGACATGGGTTCAATTGATCCTTGGGTTAATCCTTCTGTTGAACTCAAAGGGTCTTCCCACACCAGCGTTTGCCAACGTTTCTTCACAATTTTGCTCGATAGAAAAAGAATAAAATTTAAAAAAATTAAAACTGGGTTCTCCAGTTTTCCAGATTCTGGACTTCACATTTGCCTGTGCTTTCATAATTGACATACGAACATAGCCATTCATGTTCTCCAGGATGTCATGGATCTAAGCCCATCATCCCCTGCCAGCATCATGCTGGCAGGGGATGATGGGAGCTGTAGTCCATAACATCTGGAGGGCCACGAGTTTGACACCTATGCTCCAGAATATGTTCCACAGTTTGGGGCTGATTTTGGAGGGGGAGATTTTATTTCAGTTTCAAGAGAGACTAATTCCATTTCTTTTTTTTTTTTTTAAAAAAGATAAATCTGAAACGTTTTTCATCTTCAAACTTCAAAAGTGGAGCGAGAAAGCTGAGTTTCATAAACATTCCTCAGACCCAGAGTCCTCATATGTTCTTTGAAAAAACAGGACGGCTGCAGAGTTGAAACACGTTTCCTGTTTTCTAAGAAAACAGCAGCAAGCTCCATGCCCTTAAATCTTTCTGTGGAAAGAATTCCTGCATGGCAGTTTTGAATCAGGGGAAGTTTGGGGGGGGGGGGGATTTGTAATTCTTGTCCAATGAAGGACAGCATTTGCCTTTTTAAATGTGGCATTTAATCCTGCCTGGGCCCAGGCACCAAACGACTTGATTTATAACCCTGATGCTGTTTAAAATTGATTTCCAGGCAAACAACACAGTGCAATGGAGGATATGCTGTGTATGTTTTTACTAATATATTATTCAAGAGCTCTCCTTTGGTTATTTTCGTAACCTGTTTTATTCTTTTGCCCTTCTGAACTTGAGTGAACAATGTTATTCTTTGGCATTGGAGCACATGCTGGGTTTCCTTTTACTTTCTATCAGGCTGAGAATCTAATCAAAATTAAACTTTAGCTTCAAAGGAATGAAGACCTGAAACAAAAAATACACAGGGAAACATTTCGGGATGTTCACGATCCTTAATCCAAAGGAAGAGGAACCCAACGTTATTGAGTATATTGCATTTAGTTCTAGACTTAATCTCTGCACAGATTCGGTGTTAGTTGCCAAAGACAGCATCTGACAAATGTCTGCTTTCATGTAAACAACCCAATAAAAATGTCTAGTCTATATAAACCCTTAAAAACAGGCTCATCCCCTGTACCCTAAACTTCATTGGGCCTTTTCTAAACCTTGTTCTGACACGCTCCCCTTGGCTGTACTATCGGGTAAGTTTCAAAATGTACCATTGGAGTTGCATCGCTGCCTTCGTGGTATCAAGGGCCCTTTCCCCACTTACCCTTTTCCGAGGGTTGCTGCGCGCAATTCCCAGCACGCGGCATCCCTGGTGCGCGCCCGGGCGTCCCCACGCACTCTTCACGCGCTGCGTGGATTCATCGTGCTTCCCTTTGAAAGAGCTAGGAATGCCTTCGCCAGCTTCGAGGCTGCGATAGCAATAGCGTCGCCACGGTTGGTAGCTGTCGCCGCCCCTCTCAGTGGGGAGTGCCGAGGGACGGGGCTTAAGGTAAGTGGGGAAAGGGCCAAGGACATAGAGAAGATTACTCATATATAACTCCAATGTGAAGTTTATACAGCTGAGAGGAACCAGTTAATTACACTGGTGTTTTATGATGCTGGCAGGAGATGATGGGAACTGTAGTCCATAACATCTGGAGCAGTGGTGGGATCCAAAAATTTTAGTAACAGGTTCCCATGGTGGTGGGATTCAAACAGTGGCGTACCGCCAATGGGGCTGGGCGGGGCACGATGGGGGCGTGGCCGGGCATTCCGGGGGCGGGGCATTGCTGGGGAGGGCTGTGGCAAGGACGCAGCCGCTGCGCCGGTCCTTGGGCGGGAAATGAGTGCACGCAGGTGCAGGCTGCCACGCACACCGGTGCACCTCCTGCTAGACTGCTTCAAGTTCTGCGCGCTACTGCTGAGGAGCAGAGGAGGGGCGTAACTAAGGCAAAAATCACGTGGCAAAATCACCCATTAGTAACCCCCTCTCGGCACACACAAATAATTAGTAACCTACTCTCGGGAACCTGTGAGAACCTGCTGGATCCCACCTCTGATCTGGAGGGCTGCGAGTTTGACACCTGTGCTTTAGACACTTCACCCGTACACCTGATACAGAGTATTTCTGACCAGAGTTTTGCTTGAGGATAAGGAGCCCTAATATTTCATACGCTGTGGCAAAGTTTTGTTCTTCTGTATGTAAAAAATGTGGTCTTGCTTTAAATAAGTGTGCGTGTTCCTCGCTTTGAAAAGGGGCAACACTTATTTGCATTTGCGTTCCTTTTATTGCTGTTGTCATTGTAATTCTTTTGTTTTTATCAGTGGCTGTTTGGCCTTTTTACATCGTTTTTATGAATTGTTTTCATATCGCTAGTAGTCTAAAGTTAAAGCAAGTAAGGTCGGCAGCTGCAGGTTGGAGCTTTTTTGGGGATTTGATGGCGGAGCCTGAGAAGGGTGGAGTTTGAAAAGAACCGGTACCTAAGTGGGATATGATGCCTTATCGTCCACTCTCCAAAGCAGCCATTTTCTCAAGGGGAACTGATCTCTATATTTATTTTTATTTATTTTATTTTATTATTGCATTTTTATACCGCCCTCCCTCGGAGGGCTCGGGGCGGTGTACAACACTAACAAACAGACAATAAAACAAAAATAAAATTAAATTAAGACTTAAAATGCAGCATTCAACTATCAAACCCAATTTAAGTTTAAAATAGATGGCACCCGGCTATTAAAACTCCTCTTAAGAGAGGGACAGTGGGTCTAGAGTGTTTCACAGCATGTTTGTTTCGGGCACCCACATCAGCAGCTGGTCTCCCCGAAGGCCCGGTGGAAAAGCTCAGTCTTACAGGCCCTGCGGAACTCATTGAGGTCCCGCAGGGCCCGGGCAGCTGGAGGGGGAGCATTCCACCAGGCAGGGGCCAGGGCCGTAAAAGCCCAGGCCCTGGTGGAGGCCAGCCGCATCATAGAGGGGGCGGGGATCACCAGCAGATTGGCCTCCGCAGAACACAGGGACCGGCGTGGGACATATGGGGCCAGACGGTCTCGTAGTCAAAAGACGAGTTGTAACTCTGGGAGATCTCCAGGCTCCGCCTGGAAGTTTGCAACTCTAAATGCAGGGAACAATTCCTCAGACGTCGGTTACGGCTGTGCATTTCTGTTAACAGACAGATGGCACACCGCCTTTATTTAACCTTCCCATGCACCCCAGACTTGTCCTGGAGGGAAGCGCATGGCCATGTGGTCATAAAGATGTACTGTCCCATTGATGTGGGTCACTCCATTGAGCGACACGAGGCGTATCAACACGCATGCAGAAGATAGATCTATGTTCACTCTGCTCACCTTTCCACCTGGTGCTGGTTGAGTGTATGAAAGAGTTGTTTGCACCAACAATTGGCAACTCCCATCTGCCCCTCCTTGGCCCAGGTACAGGCCCGTCTTAGGTGGACTGAGTTTCAACCTTCTCTGTTTCAGCCACTACAGGAAGGAAATGTTCACATTATTGTGGGTTTTTTGAAGTAAGTTCATTACACAGCTAAAAAAAAATCCCTACATGGTGACCCTTGCAAAGAGGCTAAAAAGTCCAGGGGGAAACAGCATCACAAACAATCATTGTTTGTTGACTGTTTTGTTCTAAAACAGAACAAAACCGCCTGTACCGAGCCTTTGCCACATGTCTTCAATCATTGGCCAAGGAAAATATTATGACCTAAAATATCAAAAGATTTGAAGAATTTTTTAAAATGAATAGGAAAATAGCGTGGAGCCTTTGTGTGTGTTGAGGGGTGGGTTCTCTTCAGGCACACATACTGCTTTTCTGCTGGGATGGGTCGCCTAGTTCGAAGATGGAGGTCCTCAAAATGGCTGACCCAAAGGCAATCTCAAAATGGCTTCCATGAGGGCTGGCACCAACCTCACAAATCACAAAATAATGGCAAGTCAGTCTAAAGCTCTACAAGGCCGCTGTTTCTGAATGGGTGCTCCTTGCAGACCTCCATGCAAGTCATAGATCTTGGGTTTTTCTGAAGCCTCTTCTACTCCAGTGAAATTAGGGCTGCTAAGCTCTTAGTCGCAACTGGATATTTCCTACTATTACAACTCATCTCCAGGAAAGAGAGTTCTGTTCCCCTGGAGAAAATGGCTGCTTAGGAAGGTGGAATCTATGGCCTTATCCTCCCCTGAAGTCCCTCCCCTTCCCCAGCTTTGTCCTTTTCAGGCTTTGCCCCCAAAATCTCCAAGTATTTCCAACCCCGTGCAGGCAACCCTGCATAGACAGGCTGACCAGACGTCCCGCTTTTGGTGGGACAGTCCCGCCTTCAAACAATTTGTCCCGTGTCCCACGGCTTATGTCAATTGTCCCGATTTTTGGGAGGCTGCCACACTGCCTTCTGGGGCGCAAGGCAGTGCGGCAGCCTCCCGCGCACGCGGCCGCAGGAGCATGGCCTTCTGGGTGTAAGGAATTCCATAGAAGCACAAATAAAAGGCTTTTTGGTGTAAAAGACCGTTTATTCAGACATCCTAGAAAGCTCACGCATAACGCACGTGGCAGGAATAAAGTCTCCTCAGCCAGAAGCACACAGGTTATAACTTCTGTCCATCCCATCCCTCCTCCCGGATTCCCATGGGAACGGAGTTCTCATCTCTCGCGAGAGATAAGGTCTCCTCGGGCCAGAGTCTCCGCCCGCAGCATGCTGGCCCAACGCCCGGGTTATTGAATTCAGTCAAGGCCAGGCGGCTGCCCTGAACATCAACACCACTGAATCCTTTACACTGGGGCTTGCCGTTTCCCACCCTGTCACAGAGCAGGAAACAGCAAGCCCCCAGTGAAGGCAAGTGCACTCCTCACGCTGCAGCACTGCCGCCGGCCACCCGCGATCCTCGGTTCACAAAGGTGACCATCTGGTCACCTTATACATAGACCCTGACAGTGTGCTAACGTTGGCCTTGACTCTACCTCAGAGTGCATCCGACTGAAGCTTTGGGACTCTTTAGTTTGGAGAGAAGACGTCTGAGGGGGGATATGATTGAACTCTATAAAATTATGCATGGGGTAGAAAATGTTAACAGAGATAAATTCGTCGCTCTTTCCCACAATACTAGAACCAGGGGGCATACATTGAAAATGCTGGGGGAAAGAATTAGGACTAATAAAAGGAAACACTTCTTCACGCAACGTGTGATTGGTGTTTGGAATATGCTGCCACAGGAGGTGGTGATGGCCACTAACCTGGACAGCTTTAAAAGGGGCTTGGACAGATTTATGGAGGAGAAGTCGCTCTATGGCTACCAATCTTGATCCTCCTTGATCTGAGATTGCAAATGCCTTAGCAGACCAGGTGCTCTGGAACAGCAGCAGCAGAAGGCCATTGCTTTCACATCCTGCAGGTGAGCTCCGAAAGGCACCTGGTGGGCCACTGCAAGTAGCAGAATGCTGGACTAGATGGACTCTAGTCTGATCCAGCAGGCTTGTTCTTATGTTCTTATGAATGATCATTGCCATGTATAACTGTGTGGGTCTCTGGTCACACATCAGGCTGTGTGAGTGGCATCTGTAGGGGCAACAGATTTCCCAAGCCCTTCGAAAGGCTTAGCAAGCCAATAACAACTGATTGGCTTCCAGCGCAGAGCCATATGGATCGGCAGCCACATGCTATGCACTCCTGCCATATAAACAGAGCAACCGTCTGTCGTTCTTCAGCCCATTATTAGATTACCATCTTTCCTTCGTCCCCGTACCAGAGTAATTCGAAGTTAGTGTTTATCCCTTCGTCGGCTTGGCTCGCGAACTCCCCTGAATACGAAAATTCAGACCAGGCTGAAGCTAATGAGTTAGGCATCACAGTTCTCTTTTGTTTCAAGAGAACAGAGGTAGTCCCAAATAGAGTCGACGCAGCTAACAATACAGTCATTTCAAAGACAAGCTGTACGGTCAAGTTTTCTCCTTTCTGAGCAGGGTCATTTTTCCACCCCTTTTCACTCAATCTTTCAAGAGGGAACAGTACTTTAGAAAAGAGCAAGAGCAGCAGTTTGAGCCGCTCTGCCTATTTGTTTACTCGGCTCCTGAGTACATTTTGTAACCTGGAGTTCGTGTAATATTCTTCCAGGTAATAAACTTTTCTTCCAAGATAATGCTTGGTCACCTGGATAGCAATAGAAGTGTTTGTTTCAGGACAGGGGCCTTTAGAAGAGTTTGAAGGTTTTTGATTGGCCAGCTGTATGCATGCCCGAAACACTCAGCTGTGATTGGCTGAATGGGGGACTCCTGGCACCAGAGATTCCGCACTTTACTGGAATCGAGCTGAGTTTGAGCGTGGTTCCCTGAAAAAGTAGTAGTTCCCAACTGGAGTCGGAAATTTGACCGTTGCACGGGGCGAAGCTGGTACAAAACCACGTCGATCCCAGTGGCTGTGCGGAGCACTTAGGTCAAACGCAGCTCGAACTTAGGTCGATAACGCAAGTGCAGAATCGACCAGAGTCAGCCTGTGCCCATCTTATGTCTCTTAATACTTCATCCCTGCTCCCTGTTGGCTCTTGCTATGGGAACCTGGAATTCCTCCAGGTGCGTCTAAAAGCCAACCTTGAGCCAAGAAGAAACCTTGATGAAGGAGCCTTGGATATGTATCTGTGCTGCTTCCTAAAGCATTAGCTGTATCATGGTATAAAGTGCTTCTTATCCCTCTTCTAAGAGGAAAAAACACACTGTTCTTGCTAGGCCTTGAAAATGAGAGGCAGCGTGTTCCAACCAAGCCTGTTCAAAGTGCATTTCAGACAACATAGGCTTAGCTCATTTTTTAAAAGGGGGGAGGGAGTAGTTTGGTACACTGAAAATGGTGCCATTCAAGGATTTTACGACCCCCCCCCCCCCGGCAAAGGCAAAAGGATGTAATTTCATATAATACTGGGATTCTTTCGTTTGCCAGCTGGGTGCAGGGGTGTGGGGGAGCTGAATTTCCCCCAGCTCTTAAAATAATCTTACATTTCTCTCATTTTGGATTCTGTTTAAATAGGTAGGGGGCAAGGGAGGAAAGTGTTCTACCTCTTGAGAGAATCTCACCAGCTTGGCTTTCTGCTAGATGTGACCACAGGGACAATAACAACGGGCATAATTTTATGATTCGGCTGCAATTCCAAGGAAAGTTCGTCGGATACCGAAATGAAATAGGATGTTGTTGTGCTTGTCGTAAGAAAGGGGGATAATAGGAATATTATTGGAGAGAAAACCACTCCCCTCAGTTCTGTCTGCCTGTGTCTCCGTCATATTTTTCAAGGGCAGAAAGTTTCTACTCAAGAGCATATTCACCTCAATGCTGAGTTGGGTTTCTCTGCTTGTCATCCTGCCAGCAAAATGGCTGTCATTTTGATAGCTAGGATGTGATGACTCTCTCTCTCTCTCTCTCTCTCTCTCTCTCTCTCACACACACACACACACACACACACACACACACACGTTACTGCACTGCCTGGATAACTTTTATTCTCTCAGATCCTCCAGCTCTCGGTAGCGCAGAGGAACAGAAACGGGACCCAACACAGCGAGAATAGTGAAAATAAAAATGAGTTTATTGAGATGCTGACCTACGTGTCAGCACCTCCACATCACGGCAACTGCAACTGCCTAGCAGCTTTACAGCAACTTTTATACACTGTCTCCCACCCGGGAAATCCGGGAGGGTGCAGGACAACCTACAATCATTCATTCCCAAATACATAGGAATCAATCACTCATCCCCAAATACATAGGAACCAATTAGAGTCCAGAGGGCAGTCCCTTCTCGAATTTCGCGACAGAAGCAGGGCGAGGCGATGACGTAGGCACAGGCGGGAAAAACACAAGAGTCCTTTTGGGTGCTTGGGGCCAGGAAACGAAACCTAACGACGATGGCACCCTTATCTGCTTGCTGGCGGGATTAAGGTGGATGGATGTGCTTCTTCCAGGGTCCCTTTTGTCAATCGTCCAGTCATGGTGTTTGCAAATGAAAGGGACATGTCCAGGAGTGGATTCCTGCCTTGAGCAAAGGAGGTTCCACACGGATACAAATACAAAATACGACTGTAATTCCTACATCCTACCTAATACAACTCATTCCTATCTAACTTATAACAAAATAAAACATAATTTCACCTTTATTAGAGAGCAAGATCAGAAATGGAATAGTTCATTTCTGACTCCGCTATCACTCTCTCTCTCTCTCTCTCTCACACACACACACACACACACACACACACAAATACACTTTTGCTGGGATGGCCAATGAATCTCATTGTGGCAGCCATGAGACCTCTGCCTAAAGGGTAGGTCACCTAGTCAGAGGTGAAGGACATATGTCCACAGCACTAGCTCCAACTTCAACATTTTCCTTTCTTTTGTAGGCCCAAATGGCAACTGTTCATCCATGAGGGGGAACAATGAAGGGGCTGACGTTTCCCTCCAACCCCTTCTGGCCCCACCAGTTGAGATGGTTCCCCCCAACCCCAGCTGGCCCCACTGGCTTCCCTCTGGATATTTATTTGCTTATTTGCTTCATTTTTACCCCACTCTTTTAAAAATGATTATTATTATTTATACTACACACACTTGATCTTAGCCAAAAGGCCGAGCAAAAGGGTGTGTTCATGTGATGCAAATCAATTAGAAACATTAACTCACCAATTATTCCGTTGTCCTAAATCGGCAAGTATTAGAGTCAAATACTCTTAGGTTGCTTTCTATGATACATAGCGAGCTGGATGAACTAAGCAGACTATTGGTCTTATTAAATAATTCTGATGCTACATTCTGTAAAATGGCTGCGAACTTTCTGCTGGAAATTTTCCATAAGCAACAGTATGTATGAATCAACTTCATTTGTTATATGTTGCAAGCTTGTATTTTGATGCAATTTAGATGTGATTTTATACTGTTTATGCCAAATAAGGGGCCAATCATCCCCCCATTCCCGTGGCAGTTTTTTTAATAATGTGTGTGGGGATAGACGGAACGTGGCCGTAGAACAGTAGCCAATCGGAATGGAGCGGCGAAGAGGCACATGATGATTCTGCTCTCCGAGCTGGGATCAAGCTGGTTGCAGTGGGGAACAACAATGGCTTCGACCTAGGTCAGTACCCTTTTCAGGGAACTGGGTTGAATCTATTTTACTTGTGTGCGGAATCGCCCTCTGAGTGCCTCCTAGTTATGAAAGGAATCAGATGGTATCAGAACCGCAGTCCTCTACTTAGACCTGGCCTACACAGGCAGCACAATAAGGGGGTAATAAAGGGGGTAATATTGAAAACAATAACAATATTGAAAACACCCCTCATAGGACCTATGGCTGCAGCCAATCACAAAATGACTTTGGCAGAGCCAACCACAAAAAGCCAGGCTATATATAACTCTAATATAAATTCTTCAACGTTTTGTCTAACAAGCTTAGTCTAACAAGGTACTTTTAAATCTACACAGCCAATCAGAAGTCCTGCTAGGCAAAAGTCCCAGCTAGCCCCACCTATTTTGTAAAATCACTTAGAGGGTCCCGGAAAAAGTGCCAGCAGGTGATGTCCACGGTCACCATATTGGGGACCTGTGCTCTATGGTTAAATCGTAAAGTAATTCTGTGGATAAACCACAGAGTTTTGGATGGACCCTGCAGTGTCAACTCAATGTGATGACGTCACTTCCAGTTATGCACCAGAAGTGACACATAATGCAGGTACGTACGCCCCCTTCCTTTCTCCCCTACTGGCTGGGAACAAGGGACCAATGTTAGGATGCCTTCTGTTATATCCCTTGGCTGCAGAGTGGTTTGTACCATTTCAAATAGAGGACATGGGATGACATTTTACAAAGTTCCCCTTCATCAGTGGATGCCTGTAAGTGAAACTCTCGTGCACCATGCAAAGCACTGAGCAAGAACATTTCAAACTAATATGCTGTTTTTATTATTTGCAAAGAGTTTTTACATCCAGGAAGCATAAAAAACATGTCTGCCCCTTGCAGCTAAAGAGTTCTTTGGACCACCTCGGGATTCTGCCAACTTATTCTCCTGCTTCCATAGACTCTCACGGAAGTCAACATTTTTGGCAAATGTGTCACAAGTCCAAAGTATAAAATGGACGTCATCTAGTACGTACATACTACACTACCTGCCGTAGGCTGGTACTGTGTTGGCATAGGCAAGTGTCAGCTCTTCAGTCATGAAAGAGTTAGAAAGTGTTTGTAAGTAAGCATGTCTACAATTTATTTCATTATTATTTATTTACTATTACATTGCTAGACTGCCCCTCCCCTTTTGGGGCGTCATGTAGCTTAGTTAGGAGTTACCTGCATTAACGTGGCCATCTACTAATTATTGTTGGTTACTCAAAATGTTGCTGTGGAGGATGTGCAAGCAGGCTCGTAGGCAGAGGTGAGATCCAGCAGGTTCTCACAGGTTCCCGAGAGTAGGTTACTAATTATTTGTGTGTGCCGAGAGGGGGTTACTAATTGGTGATTTTTGCCTTAGTCACGCCCCTCCTCTCAGCAGTAGCGCGCAGAACTTGAAGCAGTCTAGCAGGAGGTGCACCAGTGTGCGTGGCAGCCTGCACTTGTGTGCATTTGATTCCCGCCCAAGGACAGGCGCAACGGCTGAGTCCTTGCCACAGCCCTGTCCAGGAATGCCCCACCCAGGAATGCCCGGCCACGCCCCCCTCGTGCCTCACCCAGCCCCATTGGCGCTGCGCCACAGTTTGAATCCCACCACCATAGGAACCTGTTACTAAAATTTTTGGATCCCACCACTGCTCGTAGGCATGCTCAAAGAAAACTGCAGAACACCCTTTGAGCACTTAAACGTTTTTGGCACGGCTATGGGTTTTGCAGTAGAATCTTCCCGCATTTCCTCCTTTACACACGAGGAGGTGCCCCACTGCTTCTATCGAGCCTAGCCACTATTTTGCCTGCCCCCTGACAAGAAGTTTCTGAGTTCAGGTGGTTGTTTGCTGTTTCACTTTTTTTTTTTAAAAAAGGATGTTGCTACAATCTATCACTCCTCGGATAGATTGAAAGTATTTAAACAAAAACGGGAAATGAGCCCTAACAGCCCCTCAGAAATACCGGCAGAGCCGTTCCTGCATGGCCAGGAGAAGGCAGAGGAGCAGAAGAGCCGAAGGAAGCAAAACACATACCCATCTGCTCCACTTTCCCTTCAGAGGCAGGGAAAAAATCGTGCATTGCCTTCTCTTGGAAACTATGGGGCTTCTCTGATCTGTGGCGCAGTGAGTTCTGAAGAGGGGGAGAAATATGCGCAATTGAGAATCTGAGCTGAAGGTAATGTACACTTGAGCTGAAGAAATCAAACATGCACAAAAGGCCATAGTAACTTTCCTTTACTCTCATTCAAGTGAGCAGCAGTGGCGTAGGAGGTTAAGAGCTCGTGTATCTAATCTGGAGGAACCGGGTTTGATTCTCCGCTCTGCCGCTTGAGCTGTGGAGGCTTCTCTGGGGAATTCAGATTAGCCTGTATACTCCCACACATGCCAGCTGGGTGACCTTGGGCTAGTCACAGCTTTTCGGAGCTCTCTCAGCCCCACCTACGTCACAGGGTGTTTGTTGTGAGGGGGGAAGGGCAAGGAGATTGTAAGCCCCTTTGAGTCTCCTGCAGGAGAGAAAGGGGGGATATAAATCCAAAGTCCTCCAAACTCCTAGCTAGATTAGAATAGAAAACCTATCTTCATTTTCCTGGCTAGAATGGAGTTCTTACCAGACTTCACCCCCAAATCCCAGCACGAGCAGATGGGGCAGAAGATGAGCCGGAGCCAATGTCGGGAGGATTTTGTCCTCTCCAAGAACCCTTGTGAGTCGCTGATGTTTGCGATACTAAGTAAACAGTTCCCTGCACTAAGAACAGATGGTGAATCTTCCTCTGCCTGACTCTTAGGGGGATTAATTGATTGGTCTTTGTGGTGTTTTTGGCAATTAGGTTCCCTTAATCTGGGCCGGTGTTTTCAACTGTGGTAATCCACTCCAGGTCTTGCTGTAGGCAGGACCAGGGTGAAAACAGGTTGTTGCTACCGCAGCTTCACACAGAGGAAGAATCTGACAGTTATTACTCTGTGTTACAGTTGAAAACCATGCTGCCTCCTTCTTCTTATGCCCAGAGGTGGGATCCAGCAGGTTCTCACCAGTTCCCGAGAGGGGGTTACTCATTATTTGTGTGTGCCGAGAGGGGGTTACTAATTGGGTCTGCTTTTCCGTTAGAAATTCCATTAGGTCCAAAAATCGTAAAGTCCTGTTGTTTCCTATGTGGCTGGTTAGCGAAGGTAGAAAACGGGATAATTCTCCCTGTTGGGCTGTTTTAAAAACATGTTTTAGAAACATGGTAAAGTTCCTTGTTTAAGGAAAGTCTCCTTCTTTGATTTCTAGAAACAAAATTAAGTATTTGAAAGTATTAAGTATTTGACAGGCAGTCAATTAGAGGAGAAGTAGTTGTTTCTGTTGGCAGTAGACGATAGGACTTGCTAGAATGAGTTTAAATTACGGTCAGAAAGATACCAGCGGGAAATTAGGAACTTTTTTTTTACAGTAAGAGTTTTTGCAGTAACAGAGAAATTATTAATGCCCCACCCTGGAATGCCCGGCCACGCCCCCGTCGTGCCCACCCAGTCCCACTGGTGCTACGCCACTGTTTGAATCCCACCATCATGGGAACCTGTTACTAAAATTTTTGGATCCCACCACTGCTTATGCCTATCTTTAAGGACAAAACAGCCCACATACAGGTCACTATCCTCTGAATCAGTGGCTCCCAACATGGTACCCGCCAACACTTTTCTTTGCACCCAAAAAGAGTTTTTAAAAAATTGGAAGGGCAGGTGGAGCTTTTGCACAGCAAGGCTTCTGATTGGCCGTTGGAGATTTGAGTAGCTGTGTGGATTTTTTTAAAAAAATGTCAATTTGGTAACCTTCAACGGCCATTTTGTGGCTGCGCAAACCCCACAGTGCCACAATTCCAAAGGCACACCCAGGCTCAAATAGGTTGGGGAACCCCCTGCTCTAAACCAAGGGTCATATTCTATTGCACGATCTGTGCTTTTGGGATGCAGGCAATGCTGCAGTATTGTGAGGTAACCCCACTAAACACCGTTATCCCCATTAAACACCAAACCGTTCCATCCTAAAGACTGAACTTAAGCAATTGGTTAGTATCCATTTCAGTTTGTTGGAGGGCCGATCAGATTAGACAGCCGGTCCTTAAAGGGATTTTTGCACAGGGCAATTATTACTTAGGCTAAACCATTACTTCCTGAACAGCATGGATCTTTTTAAAAAAATATTATTTTTCTCATTTATCTAAACACAGGTGTCAAACTCGCGGCCCTCCAGATGTTATGAACTACAGTTCCCATCATCCCCTGCCAGCATGGCAGAGGATGATGGGAACTGTAGTCCATAACATCTGGAGGGCCGTGAGTTTGACACCTATATCAAAATACAGAAAATGGAAAAAAAATCAAAGAGAAAATCAAAGAGGGTACTATAAGGGAACTGGAGTCGGAAATTTGACTGTTACACGGGGCGAAGCTGGTACAAAACCACATCGATCCCAGTGGTTGTGCGGAGCACTTAGGTCGAACGCAGCTCGAACGTAGGTCGATAACGCATGTGCGGAATTGACCAGGGTTGAATTAGATGATGCATTCTTTTTGAAGAACTGCATAGCCCTGAACTGGGTGGCCTGGCTAGTCTGATCTTGTCAACTCTTGGAAGCTAAGAAGAGTCAACCCTGGTTAGTACTTGGATGGGAGACCAATAAGGAGGTCCAGGGTCGCTACACAGGCAATGGCAAACCACCTCTGTCCTCTCATGGATAGCCCAGGCTAGCCCAATCTCATCAGATCTTGGAAGCTAAACCAGGTCAGCCCTGGTTAATACTTGGATGCTAGACCACCTAGGACCTTGGTGGCTAACCTTTGGCACTCCAATTGGCCATGCTGGAAGGGGCTGATGGGAATTGTAGTCCATAACATCTGGAGTGCCAAAGGTTTGCCACCACTGACCTAGGAAGTCCAGAGTTGCTACACAGAGGAAGAAAATGGCAAAACCACCTTGGCTGAAAACCCTTTGAAGGGTCGCCATACATTGATGATGATTCGACAGCACTTTATCTGCACACAGAGCTACGTGGGGTCAGTGCCTCTAGACAGCCATGGGAAAAGGGAACATTCAGTGAGTAAAATGATTTTATCCTGTTTCCTGCCCAACCCCCAAGTGAAATGGGGCCCCGCACAACTGCAGCTTTAAAAAAAATGAATAGGGATCAAGTATTGATAGTGGAGTCAGAAGTGATTTTATTCCATTTCTGATCTTGCTTTTAAATAAAGATGGAACTGTGTTTTATTTCTGTATAACTTAGGTAGGAACAAACTGTATTAGATAGAAAGTAGGAATTATAGCTATCTTTTGTATTTGTGTCTGCATGGAACCTCCTTAGCTCAAGGCAGGAATCCACCCCTGCTCCACCTGGGCGTGTCCCTTTCATTTGTAAAACCCTGAATGGACGTTGACAAAAGGGACCCCGGAAGAAGCTTCAATCTTACCTTAATCCCCACCAGCAAAAGTGCAGGTGATAAGGTGCCATCAGCTATTAAGTTTTCCGCTTTCCTGACCCTAAGCCACCCAAAGCGGCTCTTTTGTGTTTTTTCCCGCCAGTGCTCTACTGCCATCGCCTACTCCCTGCCTTCTGCCAGCTGTAAATTCAAGAAGGGGCTGCCCACCGGACTCTAATTGGTTCCCATGTATTGTAGATGTATGGTTGGTTACTATGTATTTTGTGAATGAATGGTTGAAGGCTGTCCTTGTATTCCCCCGGACTCCCGGGCGGGAGAAAGTGCATATAAGCTGTTGTAAAGCTGCTAGGCAGCCAGAAGTTGTCGCGTAGGTGGAGGTGCTGACACGTAGGTCAGCATCTCAATAAAACCCTTTATTATTTCACTATACTCGCTGTGTTGGGTCCCGTTTCTGTTCCCCTGTGCTGCCGAGAGCTGGTTGGTCTGGAGCTTTTAAAAGTTACCAGGCAGCGCGGTAACAGTATGTCCAACCTCCTCTGGTCTGAATCTGAGGTAGAATATACATCGAGTTCAGACATCATCCTATCCCTGCCGTCCCCCGGGTGTTCATGGTCAAAACGGAAAATTCTGCTGCAAGGTGGTCCTGTATCACTTTGGGTAGATTTTTTTTTTGTGTGGAAAATTTAATTTGGCACTTGAAAGCATAAGCATTCCCTCTTCTGAAATTAACCAGCCTTTAATTTAGTTTGGTCTTTATTAATTCCATGGCAAGAATTAAATCAATCAGGATTTGCCATGTGGACATTCGTGATTTGTGTACTATCCTAGCTACTGTGTTCCAACGTATCATATTTAGAAAACGAATCATTTATTTCAACAGCTATTAACTCAGAGTGTTTACCCATCTTTCAGGGTTTCAGCTGGTAGAAAAATCAGCAGGCAATACTTTTTGTCACACGCGGATGCAACCATGGGAGGGAATTGCCGCTTGTGTTAAAGACAGAAGTAAAGTGGGGGGAAATCCCTTGGAATATTTTATGCTATTTGCATCTTATTTGGAAAAAGCTACAGTCGACTATAATTTAAAGAGCATGTTTGTGTTGCGTTTGTTTACTAGCAACTCATCACAGAATACGAGCGGCACAAAAGGTTTAAAATGTAAACGACTGAGACAGCAAAAATGTAAATATTTCCACAGTCTTACTATGTTAAAAAGCTTTCCCATGTATGGAAACTGAAGGAACAGGAATGTTAACCCTCCTCTAATAAACCACACATAATGGAAAGCAGAATCCCCAAATATTTCTGGGACTCTGCAACGGGGTCTTTTGCAGCGTTTAACTAAAGCAGCCTTCCAGCCGTTAACAGAACAGTATGAAAATACTTCAAAGAAACAAATATTTCTGGATTGCAGAATTCCTATCGTAAGACCAGTTTTCTTTTTCAGTTATCCAATTTTGATTCTGCCTGTGCCGCATTACTGAGTTATTTTAATGGGACCGGATCATGTTGGGGCAGAACCAAGTTATGTGTGCTGACTTTAGAGATTCCAGTTCCCCACTGGGGGTTGGGGGATACTTCCCTTCCCCCAGCTCCTATTGGCCACTGCTGCTCCAGCAGCCAGTGAGAAAAAAATAAATGATGAAATAGCTGTCAGAGTGATGGCACTGTCATTTCTAGGACTGCAGCAGCAGTGGCGTAGGTGGTTAAGAGCTCGTGTATCTAATCTAGAGGAACCGGGTTTGATTCCCAGCTCTGCCGCCTGAGCTGTGGAGGCTTATCTGGGGAATTCAGATTAGCCTGTACACTCCTACACACGCCAGCTGGGTGACCTTGGGCTAGTCACAGCTCTTCGGAGCTCTCTCAGCCCCACCCACCTCACAGGGTGTTTGTTGTGAGGGGGGAAGGGCAAGGAGATTGTCAGCCCCTTTGAGTCTCCTGCAGGAGAGAAAGGGGGGATATAAATCCAAACTCTTCTTCTTCTCTTCTGGTATGACCTTTTATTTCTCCTTCTGCAAAAAAGCCAGAAATAACGTCACGTTGCTTTAGGGATTGCCAGAAACTATATGGTTTTACCAAAGAATTTCCAGTGGTTCCTAGACCAGTCATGTTTCCCCGTAAGCGATGTAACAACGTTGCTGTAATGCAGTGGTGAGATTCAAATAATTTAACAACCGGTTCCGGTGATGGGATTCAAATAATTTAACAACTGGGATTCAAATAATTTAACAACAACAAATAATTTAACAACAATTTAACAATTCCTCGAGTTGTTGGAATTGTAAATGGGAGGAGGGAACATTTTTTCATTTATGGTGGAGATGTGGATTGGTATACAGAGACTGGAGTATGATTCATGCTGAAGTTATAACAATTATAGGAATAGATTTTCCATTACAGTCCATTGTAGATCTTCTGGGATCTGTGTTTTCCTCGAATGCTGAAATACAACGACACACAAACTTATTAAACCATTTGATAGTAGTGGCCAGAATTGCGTATGCGAGGCTGTGGAAGATGGAAAGAGTTCCAACAAAAGATGAATGGATAGAAAAGGTACAACAGTTTTATAATTTAGACAAAATGGCACATCAGATAAGGAAGTTACCCATAGATACTTATAATAAAGATTGGGAACGATGGAGTAGGTACTTTAGAGAAAATACGGGAATTTAAATTTCAGTTATGGCTTTCTAGCCAACTATTATAACAGGGATTGTAATAGTGATAGGATAATGTTAATAATGTTTATAAATATGAGATAATTTGTTAAAAATGATATTATAAAAAACGTTATTCTTTTAGTATGTTGAGGTAATGTAATGAGAAAGATATGAAATGGTAGGATGATAAGAAGATGTTAATTGAATATGTGGTTCTGTTTTCTAAGTTGCCTTTAGTTAAACATTAGGACTAATGAAATATATTCAAGAAATATTAATTTATATCTTGTATATTAATCTTACTGTGTTTACATATGAACGATTACAATGTTATCTCAAAAAATTCAATAAAAAAAACAAAGTTAAGTTAAAAAAGCACACATTTGAGTTATAGTGTGATTCAGCCTATACTCACACTAGCGTGGCCCGGCCACACGTTGCTGTGGTTTATTGTGGTGAAATGGGAAAGGAACAGTAGCAGCAAATCAATTGCAGAGGCCAGCAGTACGTGCTCATGCAAACACGCAGCCTGATACTGTGCGATGTCAGTGATGTGTGTGCCTGCATTCCTTTGGGGGGGGGGGGAATGGAAAGGCAACCCTCCCACACATCTAGGCTGGCTGGTCATGATCCTTTGCCTGGGAGTAAGTTTGGTTGGTGGCAATGGGCGTCGCTTCTGAGGAAACCCTCTGAGGGGCGCGACGCAGCCATTCAAAGTATGTCACGGTTGCTGTACCGAGCTTACTCCTGAGTAATGCGTGCCTGGTTTTCTTAACAGTAACCGCAGTATTCAGGGAATCTAGAGTGCCTGGCCCCTCCCTCCCGTCCCTTGCATGTCGCCCCTCACTCTCTTCCCTCCCTCCCTTCTCTTCCCTTGCATGCCACCCCTCCCCCTCCCTCCCTCCCCTTTCCCTCCACTAGGGTGGGTGGGTCATATCAAGATGCCTCCCCTCCCTTGCATGCCACCCCTCACTCTCTCCCCTCTCTCACTTCTCTTCCCTTGCATGCCTCCCCCTCCATCCCTTTCCTCTCCCTCCCTCTCTTCCCTTGCATGCCACCCCTCCCCCTCCCTCCCTCCCCTTTCCCTCCACTAGGGTGGGTGGGACCTATCAAGATGCTGGGCCCCCTGCCTCCCCTCCCTTGCATGCCACCCCTCACTCTCTCCCCTCTCTCACTTCTCTTCCCTTGCATGCCTCCTCCTCTGTCCCTTCCCTCTCTCTCCCTCTCTTCCCTTGCATACCACCCCTCCCCCTCCCTCCGCTAGGGTGGGTGGGTCATATCGAGATGCTGGGCCCCATCCCTCCCCTCCCTTAAATGCCACCCCTCACTCTCCCCTCCCTCACTTCTCTTCCCTTGCATGCCACCCCTCCCCCTCCCCCCTCCCCTCTCCCTCGTGTGTATGTGTGTGTGTTTCACGTCCACTCGAGTGACTGCCTATGTGCTGTTCCCACTGCTCATCTCTGGCCGTCTGAGTGAACATTCTAAGCAGCACGAACATTCTGAGGGTGACAGTTACACACAGGCAGCTGCATGTCCCTCACCAGGGAGCGCCAGGAAAAAGGCGGTTTACCTGGGCCAGGTGTGAAATTTCAGGTATGTGAACATCTAAAAACCCTCTCGCCTGGCTGACTATAGTGGCTGGGAATTTTCAGAGGAATTACTGAGGTATACTATCATCAACAAAAACGCTGTTAGCTTTTTATATATATAGAAGATTGTGCCATTGCAAATCATGCACCTCTCAGGGATGGGATTTAACTTGCTCTTGTACGCCACACTGCCTGATAGCAGGATTTTGATTGTACAATCAGTTTTCTCTCTGAGTATGCATGATTTTCCTGTCATGCCCGCCCAGTTCTAGATTCAACTGTTGGTGAACTCTGCTTGCATGAAGTTTTTCTTTTATCTTTGACAGGTAATTAAAACAGTTGCAGACATATTAAGATTTATTGCCTTTTAATTGAGATTAAGAGTTAAGGTTGGCCTTTATCTTGCTGTAGAAAAGATAATGAGACATATCAGATGGATTTGTAGATTCACCTTTTTGATAATCTCATCAATAGTAAAGAGCCAATGATTTATCTAGATAATAACCACCTGTTTAAGGTAGAAGAGATTCAGAGCAAGATAAGGCTGACATTTTTCTACAAAAATGTATCAATATGATGAGCAAATCAGATTTCTCTGTATGAAGTCTCAGAGGAGATTAGGTGAGACATCTGTGTCTTACACTTGATTTATAAGACAATATCGAAAAGCAATTTTAAGCTGGTTTGCTGTATAATTTACTTTCTCCAACTCTGTTAAGAAATGTTAGGAGCTATGATACATTATCACATGCTTGCATTTTCTAAAGCCTTGCTTAATAAAGAGAACAATTTCTTTTTTTCAGTAAAAGATAAACTCTCTGAAAGATTGTCAAAGGCTTTCACGGCCGGAATCACTGGGGGGCTGTGAGAGTTTTGGGCTGTATGGTTTACTTAGGAGGGTTTGATGTTGCTTGATTTGTGGCTGGCATCTTCAGATCCTCTGAAGATGCCAGCCACAGATGCAGGCGAAACGTCAGGAGAGAATGCTGCTAGAACACGGCCATACAGATGCAGGCAAAACGTCAGGAGAGAATGCTGCTAGAACACGGCCATACAGCCCGGAAACCACACAGCACCCCACTCTCTGAAAGATTCCTGCCTGTTTTGTGGGTCTTAGTCCAAAGAATAGGATTCGCAATTATTTATTACTAGTAGTAAAGTCTGCTGTAGGGTAAGGAATTCAGCGGGCCTAGATAGGGTGGCGGAAGGAGGGGGTGAGGGCTTGTTTGGGAACAGCTTGTTTTTTGGGGGGCGGAAGAGGGAGGACAGAGGGAGGGGAAGGTTACTGGTGGGGGAGGGGGGAGGGCTTGTTTGGGGCTGGGTTGGTTGGTTGCTTGGAGTGGGGGTGGGAGGCAGGGAGGGTTTGTTTGGGGCTGGGGTGGTTGCTGGGGTTGGGGAGGAGGCTGGGAGGGCTTGTTTGACCCACAGATAAGCTGATATGCAGATCAGCGGGGGTGCTGGGGAGGGGGAGGCCAGTAGGGTTTGCGCGGCCATGGAGCAGTGGTGCCAAATACGGCTGCTCCAGGGCAGAGATGGAATGTCCCATGTTGGTGGAGGGCCATGCAGGATAAACAGGGCTTGCCTCAGTATGTGTCCTGCATGGTAATTGGGTAAGGGTTCGATGTCCGACATACTTAGCCAATTACCATGCAGGACGCATACTTAGCAGGACGTAGCCAAATATGTATTGTAAGATTTCATTTGTACTAGCACACTTAAACGCTGATGGAGATTTTTATTAGATAGCTCCTGGAGATATCTGATGTGAAATGTTATAAAAAACATTCATTCGTTTTGAAACTATTGAGTCCAGATTCTCGAATTGGATGTGGGAGTAAAACATTTCATTGTACCTGTAGCATGCACAATTCCAGTACAGTGCAAGGACATGGAAACATAGGAACATAGAACTGCAAATGATCCCAATTGATTGGGGTGCTGTGTGGTTTCCGGGCTGTATGGCCGTGTTCTAGCAGCATTCTCTCCTGACGTTTCGCCTGCATCTGTGGCTGGCATTTTCAGAGGATCTGATTTGGAACAATTTCTCCCCGTGATAGATAAATTATTGAATGAGAAAGAAGTCGATCAGTGTTAGGAGCCCGCAGCCGTTAAATGCAGTTTAACAGCACTGATGCTGCCTGCATCTTCTGGTGGATTGATCCTCTGAAGATGCCAGCCACAGATGCAGGCGAAACGTTAGAAGAGAATGCTGCTAGAACACGGCCATACAGCCCGGAAACCACACAGCACCCCAGTGATTCCGGCCGTGAAAGCCTTCGACAATACATCCCAAATGATCTTTGGGATCATATGGGAAAGTCCAAACTCTTGCGCAATGCAGGAAATCCACAAGCTTCTTCCTCCCACTGGCACCTGCTCTGCGCCCAGAGGAAAGCAAAACATTTCCAGGATCCCTGGCCAAGAAAATGGTCAATTCCACACAGCAAATGTATAACAGGTTGTAGTGGGTTTTTTTTAAAAAAATACAAACACCAAGACAACTTCAACAGGAAAGAAGAGACTTTGAGAATTAGCAAAGCTTAGCTACCAGTACTTAAAAACACCAAAAGCAAACCCCACGGGCATGCTAAGTTCATGAACAATGGACTCCCAAACTCACCAATACTTGTAGTGGTTATAAAGGAACCCGTTTTCCTTTTCAATGCATGCCATGCAGGCAGTGATTGGAGCCCATGGAAACAGTTTGGATTGCTTTTGAGCCTTCGCCTGGAGACACTTCTTTAAAAAATTTTTATTCCTGCTACACATGCGTAGCTATGCAGGCATACAGAAATTAACCCCAACAGCCATACGATTGTCCCACAATATGACCGGCTGCACCTGTATAGCTACACAGGTGCAACATGCAACATTTACAAAAGAAAAAGGCATCCTGTGAAAAAGGCAAACTCTATGCTGGGGATAATTAGGAAAGGAGTTGATAATAAAACTGCAAGGATTGTCATGCCCTTATATAAAGCAGTGGTGCGACCAAGACTTGAGCACTGTGTTCAGTCCCTGGTCGCCACACCTCAAAAAGGATATCGAAGAGATAGAAAAAGTGCAGAGAAGGGCAACAAGGATGATTGAAGGATTGGAGCACCTTCCTTATGAGGAGAGGCTGCAGTGTTTTGGACTCTTTAGTTTGGAGAGGAGACGTCTGAGGGGGGATATGATTGAAGTCTATAAAATTATGCATGGGGTAGAAAATGTTGACAGAGAGAAATTTTTCTCTCTTTCTCACAAGACTAGAACCAGGGGGCATTCATTGAAAATGCTGGGGGGAAGAATTAGGACTAATAAAAGGAACACTTCTTCACGCGAACGCTGCGGATTGGTGTTTGGAATATGCTGCCACAGGAGGTGGTGATGGCCACTAACCTGGATAGCTTTAAAAAGGGCTTGGACAGATTTATGGAGGAAAAGTCAATCTTTGGCTACCAATCTTGATCCTCCTTGATCTCAGATTGCAAATGCCTTAGCAGACCAGGTGCTCAGGAGCAGCAGCAGCAGAAGGCTCCCTAAGCTTTCACATCCTGCATGTAGAAGCTCCCACTCCGTACAGTAGCAGAATGCTGGACTAGATGGACTCTGGTCTGATCCAGCAGGCTAGTTCTTATGTTCTTATCCCTGGAATGGCAAGGCACTGACAGGCGGATTCTCCCTGACTGTGGGTGTCACGGTGAGAGGGAGGGAAATAAGGGACCTCCTGTTTGGCCGTTGGTGCGGGAGTGGTTCCAACCTGGAATTTTTCATAAGGATTTTAGAATAGAATTTTTGAAAAATAGTGATTTTTGGAAAAAAAACAGGTTGAGGGAAATAATACAAGGCAGACTCGTTTGGGGGGCAGGACCTCTGGGAAATCCCTCCCACCAATGGTTTACATGGCGTCCTGTTTGCTCTGTGCAAAAGTTCCGAATCATCTTCAAGGTGTTGGTGTTGACCTTTAAGGCCTTACGCGGCCTGGGACCCTCGTATCTTCGAAACCGCATCACCCCATATAAAGTCCTCAAAATGCCTCCTCGTTCAGTTGAGGCCAATTTACTGGTGGTCCCTGGCCCCTCAATGATGCAGCTGGCCTCCATGTGGGCCAGGTGGAACACTCTTCCTCCAACTGTCCGGGCCCTGCGGGATCTTGGTGAATTCCGCAGGGCCTATAAGACGGGGTTGTTCCGCCGGGCCTTCGGAGAGACCAGCTGCTGAAGGTGCCCCCCCCTTTCTGGCTCTTTACATCTGGGCCTTTTTTTACCTAATGGGACTCGCCGTCCCTCCCTCTTGGGGAGGATTTAAAAATGGGGTTTTGTTGGACGCCTCTTATTATTCGTACTGCTTATTTTAAAGATTTTAATAATTATATTTATGATATATGAGATTTTATGTTGTACACCGCCCGGAGCCCCTTGGGGATGGGGCGGTATAAAAATATAAATAAATAAATAAATAAATAAATAAATAAATAAAAGCCGCCCATGCCTTCCTGATCCCAAGGTGACTACCACATTGCCCTGGGCATGTCAGAAAGGGCCACGAGAGTCAAGAACTGACTCATTCCTTCCTGCCCTCACTCTCGCGGTCTGCCTAAGTTCACGGAATCAGTCTTGCTGTAAGAGGAACGACCTCGCGACTTGTGAACTGCAAATGTTACCATCCTCCTTCCGTAGAACTGAAGCAGCAGCAGGGATTGCATATACCAAACTAGGCTGCAAAAATAAAGTCAAAATCTGAATACTTTGCTCTGGCTTCCTCTGACAAGTCTAGATTTAAAAAAAAACCTTGTGTTGATTTACTGTGTTCTTTAAAGGTCTCCTGTCCGGGGCTTTAATTAAGCCTACTCGGGCTCTGCCCATGAAATTCATCAATGTGTCAACACGGGGCTGATTAAAATATCCAATATGTTTTACAAGGCCGTATACTCTGAATGGGAAACATGGGGCAGCGCTGGTTGCCAGTGGAAAATGAGAAACTCGACCGTAAACAGCACGAGGCAGGGAGAAAGTTAACAAGCCATCAAAATGAGGTTGCGCAGCTGGACGGCCCGGCCCGAGTTTCCTGCCTGAGTCTCCCAATCTCAAACAGCTCTTGTTGTCCTGCCTGAAAAGTGTCTCGAAAGAGGCAGTGAGAGACGTTTGTGGTGCCTTCTGAGAGAATGAAGAAGAGCAGCCGGTCAGGAAGAATAATCCCGGTTAACTAACTTCTCAGTTTGAGGGAGGTGCATCAGCTGGCCAAAGGCAACAATGGGCTTTTTCGCACACACTGTTTGTTCTTGATTTAATATGTGAGGTCGTCACGGTTTCTGCCTTTTTTCACACACTTGAGCCGTAATGTGGCCCGACCCCTAATCTGTCGCTCATTTCAGCCTTTGTCTCACATTTTTCCTGTCGCTCGATAATTGTGCAACTTTCTTGGATAAAATGGATCCCCCCCACAATCTGGTGCCTAGGTGCAAAACGCAACTGGAACAAGCGACTGCGAGGGATCACGATCACTGTGTGATGCATTTCCAACCAATCAGGATGCGTAGAGCTTCGCCAGTTGCGCCATTACTTCCCCGTTTCGCTCGCCTCACTCTCCTCCTCACCTGCGTCGCCATGCAGTAAGAGTTTCCAACGCGTTCTCGCAGATCTTCAGATAACGAAGTTCTCGACGAAAGGGTGGTACATTTTCGAGATAGTGAAATCACGCTGACTCGTTAGCTCGTGATGACGGGGGCCACGCGTCACACGGAACACGCCCTTGGACGGCACAACAGCCAATCGAACTCGCTTGTACTTCGCATTCCAGGGCAATGTAAAACCAAGGGTTTCTTTGAAGCAACAAGAACATCCACAACAACCTTCGGCTATGGGTGGAATGATCCTCGCAGCTTACCTAAACTGCAACAAAAAGGTCAGGATGTCGATGCGGATTGCCTTAATTCAAGGACAAACCGTGTGTGCGAAAAAGCCCAATGGGTATTCCTCCTCAGTAGCTCAAGGGGCAGTCCAGAGTGAATTGGTTGATTGCCTCCACAGAATATGCCTAAAGGGAGCCCCAAAGCCTTTGGGGTGCATTACCCCATCGTGCTTGTTCGTGATGGTGTCGAGGTGCTTGGATTTTAGGAATATGTGTGCGTGTTCCCATAAAACGCTGCCAAGTCACAGCTGACCTATCGCAACCCTATAGGGAGGGTTTTCAAGGCATGTGAGAAGCTGAGGTGGTTTGCTATTGTCTTCCTTTGCAAAGCCTTCCTTGGTGGTCTCCCTTGCAAGTACAGACATGGTTTAACTTTTGAGGTCTGGAGAGATCTGTGTGATATAATTCCAAACGTATTTGGGAATCCCTATTTTAATCAAACTCCACCTGAAAGTCTTTCTTGTATTCATCCCGGTCTTTGTGGCCTTTGTTTTGCATCGCTCTAATTTCACAGAGGGATGACTATATAATCCATTTAAGCTTCGTAGGCAAAAAAACACCTTTGCTTCATTAAGCCTTTTAAAAAGCTGTCTAAATTAGTGGTTGCTACTCCATCTTGTGGTGGCGAAATCCATGAGTTAATTTATACTAGGAAAACATACCATTTTAAAAAAATGTATTAGCTGCTGGTCGTTTTGACGATTTGAATGGATCTGGTTTAAAAATTGTGTGAATCAAGGAACATATAAAGCACAGTCCAGCATAAAATGCTTGCAAATAAATCCAGTTGAAATCAGTGGGATAAATGAGTTGTTTGGGTGTTTGCTTATTTCATTCGTTCATTTATTTGCCACCTTTCTCCCCAATGGGGATCCAGAGCTTACACCCTTCTGCTCCTCCTTTTTTTATCCTCACAACAACCTTGTGAGGTAGGTTAGGCTGTGGCAAGGTCACCCAGCAGGTGTCCACGGCACGACTCGAGATTTGAACCCTACTCTCTTGGATACTAGTCAAACACTCCTAATCACTACCCTCTTTTCCCGAATATAAGACATCCCCTGAAAATAAGACATAGTAGAGGTTTTGCTGAAGTGCGAAATATAAGGCATCCCCCGAAAGTAAGACATAGCAAAGTTTTTGTTTGGAAGCATGCCCGACGAACAGAACACAGAAAAATAAGACATCCCCTGAAAATAAGACATAGCACATCTTGGGGAGCAAAAATTAATATACGACACTGTCTTATTTTTGGGGAAACACGGTATACCACAATGGCTCTTTCCATTTGTGTGTGTGTGTGTGTGCACGCGTGCATGCAAATGTGTGTGCAGGGCTCCCCTATGACAATTCACTCTTGCTGGAACCTGCCCCAAAAGTTTGAGACATCTTAACATGATTCCTAAGTTGTTAAAAACAAAAGCAAAGACAGATGATCTGCAAAAATATTGGGGATGAAAAGTGCCACCAAGTTGCAAGCTGCCAATGGAGATCCCCTAGGGCAGGGGGGATTGGCGGTGTTCAGATACGATACCTGGCTACCCATCAGCTCCTGCCAGCATGGCCAATTGGCCATGCTGGCAGGAGCTGATGGGAATTGTAGTCTGTGAACATCTGGAGTGCCATAGTCCGCCACCACTGCCCTAGGACCTAGGGTTTTCTGGTAAGAGATATTCAGAGGTGGTTTGTCGTTGCCTGCCTCTGTGTAGCCACCCTAGATTTCCTTGGTGGTCTCCCATCCAAGAACTAACCAGGGCCAATCCTGCTTAGTGTGTTGAGCCCGGCAGAGCCCAAGAGGGGATCAGTATATAGCATGCAGAGCTGGGGAAGACAGAGGCTATTCTCTGTTCCATAGAAAGATGATAGGATAGGATTGTATATCCCTTTGCCAGAAAACAAAGCACGCCGGACCTTTTTTTTTTGTTGTAGAATGCTCCGCCTGGGTCCTAGTGCCTACCAAGCTCTGCTCCCCCCATCTGTTTGAAAGTAAAAATACATTTTGGCACAAATGCTCTTGTATCAAAGTACCCAGTTCAATAATGCACAAAATAATGGTTTTGACAAAGGCAGGGTGTAAAAATGAATGATAATTCTCATATTCGTTTGGGACTAAATTCTAATGCAGAAGCATACGATTTTCTCAAGCGCTGCACCTCAGCTGACTGAACTAACATCTCTATGTGAGTATTGAACGCTTACTGAGGGTCAATGCTGTTTGGTGCTGAAAGGCAGAGCAAGGTTCAGGTCAGCGGCCAGGAGGGAAAGCTGAAGATCGATGGAAAGCGCAGTCCAGGGAATGTCAGTCCAGTCCAGGGTTTGAGAATTCCGTGAATAGCCGGCAGCGAGAGGCATAAAGCACAGGCTATTTGAAAAGTTGCTTCTGCAAAGCTAACTTTTCCAAGGCCGCCTTTTATAACGCTCACCCTTTAGCCAGCCTTCATCCTGGGAAAACTCAGCGTTCTGTGTGCAGTGTCTCTGGGTTTCCAGCCGTGCTCTGCACCTTTTAACGGGTAATTCCTGTTGGTATTGATTGATTGATTGATTGATTGATTGATAGATAGATAGATAGATAGATAGATAGATAGATAGATAGATAGATAGATAGATAGATAGATAGATAGATAGATAGATAGATAGATAGATAGATAGATAGATAGATAGATAGATAGATAGATAGATAGATAGATACGGCCAAAGGCCAGCAAAGACAAAACAAAACAACAGCACACATCCACAACAGCAAATTACAACAATTATGACAGCTAACCATTTACATGAATGTTTGGCTTTCAGCTCATCCCTGATTAAGTAGGACCTTGCGTTTTTTATAAGCCAATGCACAGAACCTTGCTACCTGCTGGGAGATGGTTGCATCCTTGTCTTCCAACAGCATTTTCCTAATCTCTTGGACAGAATCCTTTGCAATTATCAAGCTGTGTTGCACAAGCAGAGGTAAAATAAAGAGCTCTCTTTCTGCCTTATGCAGCATGCAGTGTAACAAGATATGTGTCATAGAGTCAACGTCCCCAGAATTACAAACACATTTCCTCAAATGCCAACCTGTTGGTATTGTATCTTGCGTTGCTTGCATGGTTTAGGTGAGCTGGGCGGGCTGTTGGTTTCGGGGGTCTCTGCAGCTGGGGCTGGCCGAGGGGAGTGAAGTGTTTCTACAGACATCCTGAAATCCCACTCCAGGCTTGTCTGTGGGTCAGCTTCCTTCTGCCGAGCTCTGGTTGAACTAAAACAGTGATGGCGAACCTTTTCGAGACCGAGTGCCCAAATTGCAAACCAAAACCCACTTATTTATCGCAAAGTGCCAACACGGCAATTGAACCTGAATACTGAGGTTTTAGTTTAAAAAACGGTTATTCAGGCACGTGACATTCAGGAGTGCTTTAGTGAAGCAACCGTGCAACGCTTCAAATGGGTGAATCACAATCCTAGGGGGGTTTACTCAGAAGCAAGCCCCATTGCCAGCAATCAAGCTTACTCCCAGGTAAAGGATCATGCCCAGGCCAGCCTAGATGTGTGTGTGTGTGGGGGGGGGTGATTTTCCACCCCCTCCCACATGATAAACTCTGTGCATGAGTGCCCACAGAGAGGGCTCTGAGTGCCACCTCTGGCACCCGTGCCATAGGTTCGCCACCACTGAACTAAAACGACATCCAGTTCGGGCTCATCCAGACAATTCTGGTAGTGGATCCACCTTTGGCTCTTTGGAGGAATTCGATAGCAGCCATCTTTTGTGTTAATTTTAATAATGCTGCATTTTAATGGGGTAGGGTTTATATTTATTGGAGCCTGTATTAATTGATATTTAACGGATTTAATCTGATATATGTGCTCTATTTATATGCTGTTCACCGCCCTGCTGAGCCCTCCGGGGGAGGGCGGTAGATAAACCTAAATAATAATAATAATAATAATAATAATAATAATAATAATAATAATAATAATAATAATAATAAATTCTCTGCCTCCCCTGATTCCTTGTTGGCTGAGGCTCAGGCCACAACAGCTTCAGAGATCTGATAAGATGGGGCCATTCTGGGACATCTGGATAATTTAGCAGAGAAGAAATCAATTGTGTTTTTAAAATGTACTTTTTTGGTGGGACTCTAGCTATTTAACAAGATATTTTGAACAGATACCTGTGGTCAGGTGTAGCTTTGAAATGTCATGATTAAAGATATCTGGAGTTTTTTTCCCCAAAATTCTTTTGGTTTTCTCTTGCACAGGACAGAAAACAGCAGGGCCGAGCTTAATTAGAGTGTTCATGAGAGCCAGAAATGTCTTTGAAGGCCACAAATGGAACAATCCCACAATTACTTGTCTGCCTAAGTATGAGCCAGGGACGTGCGATAACACTAAACCATTTTTGGGATGCCTTCTGCAAATCAGCTCTTAGGTGGGTTCAAAACACCTTTAGTTTCTATCTTCACTTCATTGTTGCTTACGCTAAGAGTCAACGGGCCAATTTTGGAAGCCAAGTTGGAGGAAAATGTCAGCGTTGAAGAAAAAACAAATAATATGGCAATAATATCTAATCTATTTTTTCAACAGGATGTCAGGTTTCGTTTGGGAAATCAACCGTAGTTAAAACTTAATTGGAAAAAGAGAGAGAACTGTCTGGTTGTGTCAGATATCAGAAGCTGTTTTGCTTGAAAAATACATTCCCAGTTGAGTTGTATATGATGTGCTGTCTGTTATCCTTTAACGCAGTCTGCTTCTTGCTTGACATCTACAAAGCTACCATAGGGCTGTCTCAAATCAAGGAATACCACATAGTTGTTCTGTGCCTTATAGTCACTGGGAGTGGAGAACTGACATATTTTAAAGCTGGTCACCGAGGGTTTGAATCTGTTGTTCAGTCACTATAGTTTATGGCCAGCGAGGGATTATGGCCAGCAACAGAACAGTGGTCTAGTCAACACCAAAAGAGCGTCAGTTGAGAAGTGTCAGCCATACAATCTTATCGTCTTTTTGGAGTGGTCCTACTAGATATGTGTGGAGCGAGTCCTTAACACGCAGCACATGGTAACTTTCAAGCCGGAATCAACTGAGCGTTGTGAGTTTCCTGGGCTGTGGGGCCAGAAAACTCCTTCATCCCAGTCACGCAGCATGGAAAACCCATACAACATACTGTTTAGAACATTTATACCCCATTTTTCTCTCCTGTAAGGAGACCTGCAGCCTTATAAACTCCTTTCCCTTCCTCTCCCCACAACAGACCCCTTGTGAGGTAGGTGGGACTGAGAGAGTTCTGAGAGAACTGTGACTGGCCCAAGGACACCCGGTGGGTTTCACACAAGGGAAGAAAGAATCAAGTCTGGTTCTCCAGATTAGAGTCCCCGGCTCATATTGAGGAGTGAGGAATCAAACCTGGGTCCCCAGATCAGAGTCGACCACTTCTGACCACATGAGCAGCAGTGGCGTAGGAGGTTAAGAGCTCGTGTATCTAATCTGGAGGAACCGGGTTTGATTCCCCGCTCTGCTGCCTGAGCTGTGGAGGCTTATCTGGGGAATTCAGATTAGCTTGGGGACCAACACATGCCAGCTGGGTGATCTTGGGCTAGTCACAGTTCTTCAGCCCCACCCACCTCACAGGGTGTTTGTTGTGAGGGGGGAAGGGCAAGGAGATTGTCAGCCCCTTTGAGTCTCCTGCAGGAGAGAAAGCGGGGATATAAATCCAAACTCCTCCTCCTCTTCTTCTTCTTCTTCTATACCACGCTGGCTCAGTATTTAGCAGCACTCTGACCATTCATGACAAAACAACCCTCAGACCTTTCAGCTCCTCGGGGTGGTTTTCCTCAGCAGCCAGATTGATGCGATGACTGTTTGCAGACTGTGACAGGCCCTTTTCTTGTTTTTCTTTTTAACATAAACGTTTCATGACAGGAAGGGTGATAACATGGAGTGGGGGGTATACCCAAGCTGACAAGACAATATGTTCCGTTTGTGCCTGTGTCATAGAAAAACCCCGAGAGGAAGAAAAGAAAGGCGGGCCAGGTCTCATCAATTTTGTCCACGCCAAATTTTGCCAGGATGAATCCCGGCTGACCCTGCCGAAAGCCCGGCCTAATTTAGGCCTTTTGCTGACGCAAGATGAAGTCTCTCTGGGGCCAAAACCGCTTTTGATATGAAGCTGAATGGCTCCTTTATTATAGGTGTCAATTGGCGTCTCCAGATGTTGGTGACATGTTCTCCTATAATCCCCTGCCAGCATGATGCTGGCAGGGGATTATGGGAACTGTAGTCCATAACATCTGGAGGGCCACGAATTTGACACCTGTTTTAAGCCCTTCTCAAATAAGACCCATCACAGAGGTTTTGGGCTACAACTTGGAACATGAAAAAGCCCGTCTTAAAATTACTGCCTCTGCTTTTCAATTACAGGAAGCGCTCTACTGTATTTGGTTAGGCAAAAAGCCCTCTCTTTATTTCTGTTAAGTTTTTTAAAAATGACGATGAATTTGTTCTATCGCCACTTAGTGTTTCTTAGTGGTTTGTATTTCAATATCGTTCAGTGTTTTTGGCATGAATGTGATTGTTCTCACTGGTTGTGACCTGTCTTGAACTCCTCTAACTGAATTTATTTATTGATTTATTCCCTTCATTTATTCCCCCATCTTTCTCCTCAATGGGGACCCAAAGAAGCTAATTTGTTTTCCTTTCCTCTCTTTTACCCTTACAACAACCTTGGTAGGTAGGCTAGGCAAAGAGTCACCTTGCAAGCTTCTACGACAGAGAGCAGATTTTGTCTCTGTGGTCGAATCCCCACTCACCGACTTTAGCTACAGGTTTCAGGAACACAAAACTAATCCAGGTTTGAGGGACGACTCTTCCCATTGCTTGAGTGGCAGATTCTGTTTCTGGCTGCCAGTTTCCCCGCCTGCTAATCCGCTGCTCTGGCAGGACCTGGTTGCAAGTGGCAATTAGGACCCCCCATTAACACGTGTGTTCAGAGCTGATCCTGAGGGGAGGGATGAGGGTTGAAACCCTACTCGCTTCCGGCTCGCTCCTGGAGTGTGACGAATTTGGGCAACCAATCAGCACTGGGAGATGCGGCGCTAGCCTTTCCTCTTTGGTTTAGCTTCCGCCATTGGCGATTGGCCAGCAGAAGGGGACGCAGAAACGCTAAACAGACAAACGCGTAACTTTGAATTGTTAATGGTTTACATTAATAGGTAACGCATTAACCGTTTGCACAGTTAAAATGCGTTAAACTCATACACATTGGTTTTTTTTGATCATGCCCCTACAATGTATGTTTCTTGCAGTGGGAAAAGGTCCCGCTTCCATCAAGGCAGCGCTTCAGCCAAATCAGGGGAGACCGACTCAAGTGAGTTTCGCCTGGTAGTGGGGATTGTTAAGAGTTCCTGCAACCGGGTGTGTTCGCTGTGTGCTCACTTCGCGTGGGGAGGAGAAAACTCCGAAGAAGAGTGACACGGTTTCAATAATCCAACAGGCTTTGATCTGGCAAGGCAAATTCTTCAAAGTGGGGATTCGACCTGTGTCTCCCATAGTCTGACATTCTAATCACTAAACATTTTAAGCAGCACTTTAAAATGTAATGCATTTGCAAACTATGTTTAATGGCTTGATAGCTAAATCCACAAACCACTGGAAGCTGCATATAATTTTGCTGTCATGAACATCCCCTCCTGACTGTATTGTCCGGCCAAGGAAAATCCTGGAGACGCACTCATTGGCGGCACATTAGCACAGCACACACCGGAAGTGACGTGATCCAATGAAGATCATAATGACATTTAAAGCGCTGCTTTTGAACAACCCGTTTGGGTTCTGCTACAGGTTTAGGCAATCTCACAGAAGGAACAACGATTGCAGATGAATCTCATTGCTGTCCTAGGGCGGGACCACCCTTGGTCAGAGTCCCTTGATCCAATAACCACACCACGCTCTTGGCTGGGGTAAATTATTTGGCCATAGCCATCATTTATTATGCAACCAGAAGCGTGAGGTGCAGCATGGGATGTTTTGATCTGCTCTCGGACCTTGCCGCAGAGCTCCAGTGGGTGGCCGGCCTCTTACCGGAGCTTTGCTCTGCTGTGGAACTCCACTGGGCAGTCGACCTCTTGCGAGAGCATCCCCCTGATGTAATACTCAGCTGGACGGTTGGCCTCTTGCTGTAGCATTCCCTGGCAGCAGGGGAGGGCAGCTCCTTAGCTCCCTCCCCCGGCCCTTCTTTCATGATCAGTACTCCATGCCAAACCAAGAATGGCTATGATGAAGAAGAAGGAGAAGGAGAAGAAGAAGAAGAGGAGGAGGAGGAGGAGTTTGGATTTATATCCCCCCTTTCTCTCCTGCAGGAGACTCAAAGGCTTTACATAATCTTTGCCCTTCCCTCACAACAAACACCCTGTGAGGTGGGTGGGGCTGGAGAGAGCTCCCGAGAAGCTGTGACTAGCCCAAGGTCACTTCCAGTAGCTGCGCGGTGTGGGAGCAAGCGCAGGCTAATCTGAATTCCCCCAGATAAGCCTCCACAGCTCAGGCGGCAGAGCGGAGAATCAAACCCGGTTCCTCCAGATTAGATACACGAGCTCTTAACCTCCTACGCCACGGCTGCTCCTAGAAGCATGCATTGACAAAATCCAAAGCTCTATGGGGAAAGGTGGGCAGGCAAGTCGCTACCGCCCAAGCCGCGATGGGTCGGCATACACAAAGGCTGGCCAGGGCCTTTGAGTAGGTTCAGGCCAGCCTCCCTTCCCGATGATCGCCGCGAGGGTAAGCACCAAGTGGACACCTGTCTGCCCTGCCATGGCATGGCTAACAGCCCACTTCTGCCCCTACCAGGGCTGAAACTGGGGACTCCTTCATGCCCATCCCGAGCAGCAACTGCGTCGTGGCTGATTCGCAGCTGCTCTTTAGATTTCTTCGAAGTTTTTTGGTTCCAACTTCTTAGCAATCGGATTGTGGTTGTTGGAGGAGATAAATCTAGACCCGGATTCCTTTTTTTTTTAATGGCCAGGCGCTGTTTGAAATGCAGTCATTAAAAAGTAACAGGAAACTTCAGGATGTATTTCGCTGTAGTGAATCAGCAAGACTGAATAACCATGAGTGTAGAAAGGGAGGGGAGGGGGAACAGCTTCTCCAACCATGAATAACAACAGATGTATGCGTTCCCCAGCCATTTGGAACGAGAACAGCATTTTTTTTCTTTTAATGAATTCCAGGAACTCTAAGGCCAGCCTTGCGTCACTCCTCAGATAACCAACTGACAGTTGCACAGAATATTACTTCGCAAAAACTCAGTTTAGGTCAGACTAGGCTGCAACCACCGGTGACACCGAACCCACCGATGTTTAATTGAGCTACGAAAGCCACCCGCCAGAAGTGTAAGGGGATAGTCTTCTTTTCACAACTGCTCCCCCTTGCTTCAAGCCGTGTAAAGAAAGAAAAATGCACCCATAATATGTCTGTTAGCGTTGCCATACAATCAGAGGTGGGATCCAGCAGGTTCTCACAGGTTCCCGAGAGTGGGTTACTAATTATTTGCGTGTGCCGAGAGGGGTTACTAATGGGCGATTTCTTGCTACGTGATTTTGGCTTTAGTCACGCTCCCTCCTCGCAGCAGCAGCTGCAGAACTTGAAGTGTCGAAAGCAGGAGGTGCACCGGGCGCAAGTGCGGGCAGCCTCATGCCTGTGTGCATTCATCCTCATTTCCCGCCCAAGGATCACAGCTGCCAAGGCCTGCTACAGCCCCCCCGCAGGAATGCCTCCCTCGCTTCCCCTGAATGCCTAGCCACGTCAGGTCCGTAGCCTCACCCAGCCCCATTGGCGCTACGCCGCAGTTTGAATCCCACCACCATGGGAACCTGTTACTAAAAATTTTGGATCCCACCACTGCATACAATGCCTGGCCATGAGCGAGAGGACTGGGGGCATTGACATGGAGGGGGCATGATGTCACATGCACCATTATTTCACTTCTGGGGGAAACCCAGAGGGGATGGATGGTAGCTCTAGGAATTGCTGGAAACTAAAATTCAGATCAGAACTGGCAGGCTTTCCAGATACCTCATATCCAGCACCTCTATCACTCTCGTCAGCATGGCCAATTGGCCATGCTGGTAGGGGCTGATGGGAATTGTAGTTCCTGAACATCTGGAGAGCCGCAGGTTCCCTACCCCTGCTATAGATGTATTGTTGAAGGCTTTGTTGTCTCACTGTTCACCAAAGTTCCAGCTGTAAAGACACGCCGCTAATCCATTACTGGGTCGGATTTTTTTCCAGATGACATCACAGCTTTGTTTCTAACACTGCCTAAACAACCAGTTACATTTCCTAACGGACAAATATACTGACGGTGAGCAGACCGATGGGGTAGCCATGGGGAAGCCCCCTCAGCCTGGTGATGGCCAATTTTTACATGGAACATTTTGAGAAACAAGTCCTCAAAACAGCACCCAGGAAACCAGCAACTTGGTTCTGATTTGTGGGTGACATTTTACAGTCTGGAACCACGGGGAGGAGGAACTGCTGAATTTTCTGGATCACCTTAACAGCATCCACCCAAACATCCAAGTTACCATAGAAACTGAAAAAGAAGGAAAACTGCCTTTTTTAAAGGTGTCTTGGTCTTTTGCAGACCCAACAATCAATTGGGCCACACAGTATACAGAAAGCCAATACACACAGAGCGGTATCTACATAAAAACTCCAACCACCACCCACAACAAAAAAAGGGTATAATCAAAACTCTGACAGATCGTGCAAAACAAATTTGTGAACTCCTCACCTCCTCCCCTGGATAAGCAAAATCAATCAAGTGTAGACTGGGCTCTGCAGGCTAATGGCTACTTCCACAACAGAAATCAGAAGAGCTTTAAGACCAAGAGAAACCCAGAAGACTGAGGAGAAACAGCCCACCACTGGAAAAATATTTCTACCATACATCAAGGGAATCACAGATCAAATAGGAAAACTGATGAAAAAAACATAACCTACAAACCACCTTCAAACTCTGTCAGTAGGCCATGCAGATACTTACGCCAGTGTAAGGACAAGTAGAGATTCCTCTCACTTCTTGCAGGAGTCTATCGCATACCCTGCAGCTGTGGAAAGGTCTACATAGGAACCACAAAACACCGCATTCAGACTTGTATTAAGGAGCAAGAAAGACACTGTTGGTTTAACCATCCTGAAAAATCTTCAGTAGCAGAACATGTCCTAAACAAAACTGGACATAACATTTTATTTGAAAACACTTAAATTCTGGACAATTCGGAAGGTTACTATGTCAGACTACACAGGGAGGTCACTGAAATTCACAAACACCAAGACAACTTCAACAAGAAAGAAGAGACTCTGAGAATTAACAAAGCTTGGCTACCAGTACTTAAAAACACCAGAAGCAAAGGCCAAGGGCATGCTAAGTTCACAGACAATGGACTCCACCCAGATAAAGAATTTGCATTCACCAATACTACTACTACTGCTGCTGCTGCTGCTGCTGCTGCTGCTGCTGCTGCTGCTGCTGCTGCTGCTGCTGCTGTGCTGCTGCAGGAAACACAAATGCGGCTACAAATGTAAATGGACTGATAACCTCACCCGCAATACACAGTTGAGTTTTCCCTGAATGTGACATAATGGCGAGTCGGCTGCTACCACTCCCCATTTTCTTTTCTCCTAAGTAGTGGTGGACAATGGGACCTGGGGGGCTGACAAACATAGTACTTGTCTCTCTCCCCCCCTCCACTGTAGTTTGTTTGGCCTAACACATCATTTTTAAATGATGGAGTTGCAGAGCATCCACCGACGA
This sequence comes from Sphaerodactylus townsendi, assembly GCF_021028975.2. Taxonomy (NCBI): domain Eukaryota; kingdom Metazoa; phylum Chordata; class Lepidosauria; order Squamata; family Sphaerodactylidae; genus Sphaerodactylus; species Sphaerodactylus townsendi. Next base: position 189,480,521 of record NC_059425.1, read on the forward strand.
CCAAAAATCCAAATGTAGCCAGGCTAATGTGTTCCCAGCGATCCGATCGATATAAAATCCTCCAACAGCTTTAATATTATATAATACTCAATGATTTTTTAATGAGCCAAGTTCCATTTAATGAGGCAGGTTCAACTTACTTCCCCTCAAACCATGCAACAGCTTCAGGGAATGTTGTTTTAAGAGTTTGAAGGGGCCGGATTCGGCTCGGCACTGGGCCACAACGGGGGGAGGGGTGGAGAATCCTGGCTCTCTCTTATGCTGTTTTCCCACGTGGCTCTTAAGTAAACCCTACCAGGGCTGTTTTGGCTCAAGAAAAATGGTACGGAGGATGAAGCAGGAGCCCTCCCCTGCACTCCACACATTCACTCCACACATGCACTCCACGCGTTCAGCAGAGGCCAATTTGCTGGTGGTTCCTGGCCCCTCCATGATGCGGCTGGTTTACATCGGCCAGGACTCTTGCCCCAGCTCCCGCCTCAGTGGGAACACCTCTCCTCCAGTTGTCTCACCCTCCCAAGGGACCCCGGTGAGTTCCCTGCAGGGCCTGTAAGACTGGGCTGTTCCGGCTGGGCCTTGAGTGTCCAGTTGCTGAGTCACTCTTTTTTTTTATGCTTTATGCATTTATTTCTCTACCACCTAATTCTGGTTCCATCTATGTTACTCCTCCTAGAGAGGAGTCTGGCCTCCTCCTTTGGGGAGATTTTAACGGATTGGGCTATAGGACTGGTCATTTTTATGTTACCCGCTGTTTTACTAGATATCTTTAATGGATTTTAGCTATTGTATTGATTGTTGTGTGGTCACTATTGGGATCGCCTATTTATCTGTATATATATTGATGTTGTGCACCGCCCAGAGCCCCTTGGGGATGGGGCGGTCTATAAATCGAAAAGCCCCTGCAGACTTTTAAAACTACATCCCCTCAGCCGCTGTCAGGCATCAACCAAATGAGGATCCAACTTGGTAAAAAGGGCTTGTGTACCGTGTTTCCCCGAATATAAGACAGTGTCTTATATTAATTTTTGCTCCCAAAGATGCGCTATGTCTTATTTTCAGGGGATGCTCCATTTTTCTGTGTTCTGTTCGTCGGGCGGCTTCCAAACAAAACTTTGCTACGCCTTACTTTCGGGGATGCCTTTATATTTCGTCAGACTCAGCAAAACCTCTACTATGTCTTATTTTTAGGGGATGTCTTATATTCAGGGAAACAGGGTAGTTTGGCCTTCATAACATTATTTGATATTTGATAATACCACGGGCCCATTCTTGGTTTGACTAACCGCCAGTGAAAGTTGCCCGGTTTTGGTAAATAGGGTTTATGCGGCTTTTCCAAACCATTGATTATCAAAGCACTCTAATAACTCCTAAAAAAAAATATACAGAGAGCGGGGCCAACCCCAAGGGGAACGTTCTATGGGAAATGCCTCCAGGGAGTTCGGCATTGTTTCCCCCCCTGATTTCCAGCCTGATAATGTTTTCAGTGAATCCCCTTTAAAAAACAGTTCTTTAAGCTGAAACGTTTTCAAAATGGCTTCGCTGCTGTGCGATCATTTTAAGGTGTTTTCTACGCCTCTCACTGCCTTCCCCGAACTTCCTCCTCGGCATCATATTCTGAGCTCACTTTCCATTGCTCCTTGCCTATTTCTGAAGAAGAAGAAGAAGAAGAAGAAGAAGAAGAAGAAGAAGAAGAAGAAGAAGAAGAAGAAGAAGAAGAAGAAGAAGAAGAAGAAGAAGAGGAGGAGGAGGAGGAGGAGGAGGAGGAGGAGGAGGAGTTTGGATTTATATCCCCCCTTTCTCTCCTGCAGGAGACTCAAAGGGGCTGACAATCTCCTTGCCCTTCCCCCTCTCACAACAAACACCCTGTGAGGTAGGTGGGCTGAGAGTGTCTCGAGAAGTCAGTGATTCTCAGCCTCCAAGGTCACCCAGCTGGTGTATGTGAGAGTGCACAGGCTAATCTGAATTCCCCAGACAAGCCTCCACAGCTCAGGCGGCAGAGCTGGGAATCAAACCCGGTTCCTCCAGATCAGAGTGCACCTGCTCTTAGCCACTACGCCACTGCTGCTCCTTAGATCATTTCTGTGAGCTTCTTTTTTGGGGTGGGTGGGTAATCTTCTAGACATCGATTATACAAAATTTGGAGAATCACAGTACGAACCTGTCAAGCATGGAAGTATTGATTCTTCAACTAAAAAATGGGAGGGGGAAACACACAATGATGGCCATGAATCATTTCGAGGGGGTGAGTGCATTATATCGCTGTGTTAAAGGGAGTGGACTGAAAAAGTTTTCTAAACGTTTTAGAAGAAGAGTTTTGGATTTATATCCCCCCCTTTCTCTCCTGTAGGAGACTCAAAAGGGGCTGATTAATCTCTCTGTCTCTTCCCTCACAACAAACACCCTGTGAGGTGGGTGGGGCTGAGAGAGCTCCGAGAAGCTGTGACTTGCCCAAGGTCACCCAGCTGGCGTGTGTGGGAGTGTACAGGCTAATCTGAATTCCCCAGATAAGAGTCCGCAAGAACTCCTCAAGTGGCAGGAGTTTTGGAATCAAACTCTCGGTTCCTCCAGATCAGAGTGCACCTGCTCTTAGCCACTACGCCACTGCTGCTCCTTAGATCATTTCTGTGAGCTTCTTTTGGGGGGGCGGTAATCTTCTAGACATCGATTATACAAGGTTTGGAGAATCACAGTACGAACCTGTCAAGCATGGAAGTATTGATTCATCAACTAAAAAATGGGAGGGGGAAATGCATAATGATGGCCATGAATCATTTCGAGGGAGTGAGTGCAGACATACGTTGTGTTAAAGGGAGTGGACTGAAAAAGTTTTCTAAACGTTTTAGAAGAAGAGTTTGGATTTATATCCCCCCCTTTCTCTCCTGTAGGAGACTCAAAGGGGCTGACAATCTCCTTGCCCTTCCCCCCTCACAACAAACACCCTGTGAGGTGGGTGGGGCTGAGAGAGCTCCGAGAAGCTGTGACTAGCCCAAGGTCACCCAGCTGGCTTGTGTGGGAGTGCACAGGCTAATCTGAATTCCTCAGATAAGCCTCCACAGCTCAGGCGGCAGAGCGGGGAATCCAACCCAGTTCCTCCAGATTAGATACACAAGCTCTTAACCTCCGACGCCACTGCTGCTCCTACGCCACTGCCAATATCTAGTTCAAATCTGTAGTAATGTATTTTGGTTTCAGAGATTGGCTGTGGTGAATTAAAGGTTCCTTTGGACGTAATACAATAAATTCATTTCTTTATTGTATTATTGGGGAACATGAAGAAATCTTGAATAAGGAGGATGAGCTGGGAAGGAAAGGTCAAGATGTTTTGGGTGGCGATGGTGGAGTCACCGCTGACTTTCGGCGACCGAGAGAGGTTTGGAGATGGTTTGCCGTTGCCCACCTCTGTGTGGGCTGAGAGAGCTCTGAGAGAACTGTGACAGGCCCAAGTTCACCCAACAGGCTTCATGTGGAGGAATGAGGAAGAAGAAGAAGAGTTTGGATTTATATCCCCCCTTTCTCTCCTTGTAGGAGACTCAAAGGGGCTGACAATCTCCTTGTCCTTCCCCCTCACAACAAACACCCTGTGAGGTGGGTGGGGCTGAGAGAGCTCCGAGAAGCTGTGACTTGCCCAAGGTCACCCAGCTGGCGTGTGTGGGAGTGCACAGGCTAATCTGAATTCCCCAGATAAGAGTCCGCAACTCAAGTGGCAGAGCTGGGAATCAAACCCGGTTCCTCCAGATTAGAGACACGAGCTCTTAACCTCCTACGCCACTACTGCTCAGATTTGTGTGCAGAAAGGGCCACAGTGAAATGTGTTGCTCTCCATGGCACCATCTCACCCCTGAATATGCCAACCGTAGATGCGGGTGAGACGTTAGGAGCCAAAACTACCAGATCACGGCACGGCCACACAGCCCGAAAAACCCACAACAGCCATGTGATTCCGGCCATGAAAGCCTGCGACTTAACAAATCCTGGTGAGTTAGTTTGGAGTGTGTCCACACAAATAACCCACAGACAGACCCGTACCCACTGCACGCACTGGACGTAACTCCGAAAGACTCTATGTTTTAAGAAGACAAAATTGCCAGCATGCTGTCCATTGAAAATTCAGTGTGTTTCTCATTCTGTTCTTTCAGTGAACAAACAAATAGCTGTAATGTAGCTGTTCGATCGGTCATGAAGTCAGCCAAGATGCTGTGGGAAGGTCAAAGCGGGAGAGAGAGTTCTTTTGAAACCCAGTCCGTCGAGGGTTCCAGCAGAGAGAGAGAACAAGAGAAACTGCCGGCACGCAGAGCTATGGGTTACACAGCCAACGCCTAACTCCACACCTTCCAAAAGAGAATAAAGAGAATTCTCCCCCCAACCACGACTAGCTCAGCATGTTCTAAAACAGGTGTCCAACTCTGGTGCCCCAGAAGTTCATGGACTATGATTCTCATCAGCCCCTGCCAGCATGCCATGTTGGCAGGGACTGATGGACATGTGGAGAAGTGGGGAATCAGATCTCCAGATTAGAGTCCACCTGTTGTTAACCACTACACTGTGCTGGGAGAGACCTGGGCTTCCAGTTGTAGGCCTGGATTCAGCACTGGTCACTGGAGCTGGTTTCTAACCCAAGGTCTGCACATAAGAAGGGAGAGGGGAAGGAGAGAGAAAAAAGGAGAAAGTTTGATTGCCAACTCTGGATTAGGACATTCCTGCTGATTGGTGGATGGGACCTGGGATTGGAGAGGGGCCTCGGCCAGTATTTTAATGTTTACCTATGGTTTAAAAAAATTTCATTTAAATTGTATGGTATCTTTGTTGTAAACTGCCCTGTGCCCAGCTTATCCAGGGGGAGGATGGGGTATAAATATCATCATCATCATCATCATCATCATCATCATCATCATCATCATCATCATCATCATCATCATCATATTATTATTATTATTATTATTATTATTATTATTATTATTATTATTATTATTATTATTATGTAAAATGTTGTTTTTAGCCTGCTGTGTTTAATGTTATTATGTATTGTTGTTGCATAATTGCTGTAATGTACCAGAGTCTCTTCGATGTGGGGCGGTTTATCAATCGAGATAGATAGATAGATAGATAGATAGATAGATAGATAGATAGATAGATAGATAGATAGATAGATAGATAGATAGATAGATAGATAGATAGATAGATAGATAGATAGATAGATAGATAGATAGATAGAGGAGCATAGATTTAAAACCACTTCATCCCTGGCTAGGCTCTTGGGCTTAATGCACAGCAGGTCTGCAACAACAATACTTATTATCATTAAACACAGCAGGCTAAAACAACATTTTACACACACACAGCTGGTTAATTTCGAAAACACTTCACAAATCTATAACCATAAAAAAAAACACAGCAGAAAGCAAATATCAGTTGCCCGATCCCAAGGCCGGGAGGGAACAGTGCTGATTAGATAATATATCAGGCGTGCTAATGATGGTGTGGCACGCAGGATAGGGGCCTCATAGAGGCATCATCATCATCATCATCATCATCATCATCATCATCATCATCATCATCATCATCATCATCATGGTTTTTATTATTGTTGTTATTTTTATCCATTCTGCAAAGCACCCAATTTATCTAGGGGAACTGCTCTCTTGTCCAAAGATCCATTATATTTTGAGGAGATCTCCAGCAGAGGCATTCCTCCCATTGGGCAAAGTGGGCATTTGCCCAGGGTGCCCCCTTGTGGTGGGCGCAAAAAATGCAGGTTCGTTTGTGGGATTGTTTTGTATTTTCAGTGTTTTTTCTGTTTTAGGCCTGCAGGGGATGAAGCTTTAGCCAGCAGCACCAAAATTACAGGGAGTTTTCAGGAGACTATCTCTGATGTAGACATTGTGTTAGAGCCAGGATAGGAGTCCAAAGTTATGGACTCCCAAAGGGAGTGCCCCATCCCCCATTGTTTCCAATGGGAGCTAATAGGAAATGGGGGCTACACCTTTGAGGATCCATAACTTTGGACCCCCTGAACCAAACTTCACCAAACCTGGCTGGTATCATCAGTAGGGTCTCACAAAGATACTCTGAAATTTTGGTGCTGCTATCTTAATAATCGCACCCCTGACAGCAGGCACCTCCTGCTGTGTTCAGATTTGTGAGTTGGGGCATGTTCTATAATGCGATGGTGACTTTGAAACGACCTGGTGGAAAAAAAATCATTGTTTGGTCATGGTGGGGGAGGGTGGCCACCCATGGGGGGGGCATCAAACTCAGGTTTTGCCCAGGGCTTCAGTTTGCCTGGGCACGCCACTGATCTCCAGAATTCTGGGAGACCCCCTGGAATCACAGCTCAACTCCAGACTACAGAGACTATTTCCCCATGAAAACAGATGCTTTGGAGGGTGGACTCTGTGGAACTCCCTTTGTTCTCCAGGCTCCACCCCAAATCTCCAGGATCTTCCCAGCCTGGATTTGGCAAACTGCCATTCCACCCCCACCCCGGCTGCTGGGAGGAGTTGGCAACCTCACACGGATGTTGATCACCTAATACAAAGACCGAGCTTTGCACATCCTGATGTATTCTGAATGCAGCCTAAAAGTCAGCGAGCACTGCTCTAGCTAGCTCTTTCGTGATGTTTTCAATCCTGAAAGGTTCATTTATTTAGAATGATAGAATCATAGACTTGGAAGGGGCCATACAGGTCATCTAGTCCAACCCCCGGCCAAATGCAGGATCAGCTGAGAGCATCCCAGACAAGTGTTTGTCCAGCCACTGCTTAAAGACTGCCAGTGAGGGGGAGCTCACCAGGAGCAGCAGTGGCGTCGGAGGTTAAGAGCTCGTGTATCTAATCTGGAGGGACCGGGTTTGATTCCCCCGCTTGCCACCTAAGCTGTGGAGGCCCGGGAATCTCAGGCTTAGGCCTGTAGCACTCCCAGCCACGCCAGCGCTGGTGACCTGGCTAGTCACAAAGCCTGGAGCCTTCAGTCTCCCACCTACCTCACAGGGTGTTTGTTGTGAGGGGGGAAGGGCAAGGAGATTGTCAGCCCCTTTGAGTCTCCTCCATTTGTGCTCAGTCGGAGCTATCTTTTTGCAGTAGATGAGGACGTGAGGGTAGTGGAAGAATCCTACAGGCCGCTTAAAAGGAAATCTAGAAGCACACTTCCCTAAGAATATCCTGAAGTTTTAGAGCAACTGAGAAGGACTCTGAAGAGTTTTACTGCACTGCCTTTTTACCTGTCAGTAATACTGAATTCCCCAAGAGATGGGGGTGGGGGGGACTTTGGTTTGCCAACAGCACCATGAGGAACATGTGTCAGATGACACTTTGGCATGATGTGAGAGAAACCAGAATCCCCCTAAGGGCTCCGAAGAGGCTTAATCAGTTGTACTAATTCTCCTCAGCCAGGCCAAACATTCAGCGGGTGTTAAAGTGTCAGTGAAATAAATAGGAGACGGCGGCGTGGCCTGATTTCCAAAACACCGCGGTGGCATGAAGTCCATTCACTTCAAAAGTTGTTGACGCCGGTGTAGTGCTTGGAAGATTATGCTGTCAATGTCCCTTGAGCCAAGAAAGCTCCTGTTAACGTTGTGCTGGCAACGGAACGTCAAGCTGATTGCACAAAATTTGGGGGCTGTTATAAAAAAAAAAGCATGCGGACAAACCACAATCATTGTCAAACCATGAGCATTGTCAAGCTCAGACCTGGATGGCCCAGGTTAGCCCTATCCTGTCAGATCAGTGTCAGGTCATCAAACCTGACATCAAACGGGGTCCTGTCATGCTAATGGGGTTTCTCTACTTTCGGCTCCCTGCTGTCTTTGTACTTTGTAACCTGCAGCAAGGAACAGCCGTGACTTACCGCGGCTGCCATTGCTGATGGGGAAGGGACAGCCTCCATGGGGCTGCCTCCTCCCCCTTGCCCCTTAAGGCGAGAACTCCTCTATGCTCAAGCGAGTGCTTTGAAAACTTGGGAGAGTGGGGCCGGGCGGCCTATTTAAACCCGGGCCCGGCCTCCCCACCTCTCCATTTGCTGAAACGTGCGTGTTTCCCACCCACCTCTCCCTGTTTTTTGGTCTGTGTTAGTGCATGCGTTTTCTTGTTGTCATATGGCGGTTTGCGCATGGGGGACTGATCTTTAGCTGGGGGGCAGCGGGCAAAATACCCGCTGTGGTGAAACCTCCTCACGAGGTTTGGGGTGGCGCAAGCCAAGGGGTCACCTGCCCAGACGTGGGCTTAGATGGCTTGCGCCTCTGGCAGCACGGAGTCTTCAGGAAGTGGCTTAACCGCCCATCTGGAATCCTTCAAAGCTGCTCGTAGCGAGGAGTGCTGCGTTATAATTTTTCATCGGCAGGCGTGCTGAGAAAAATTTAGGTGTCTGGGGGACAGCAATATTTGGCTGCCCAGTACACATACCATAAGATCAGACCCCCATGCTGCGCCTCACACTTGTGTTTACCTTGAACCAATTTTGTTAACAAATGTTTTTATTCCACACACAAATGTTGTTGTATTAAAAGTTCTTTCAATAGCAGGAGAGTATTAGCTACTTCCCTCAGGCAGCAATGCAGATTGCGCCCAAATGCCAGTTGGACTGACAGCTCTTCGTTTGGCCTTGAGAACCAACGACTCTCACATTCCTGCTCTCTATTGCTTTGATATCTCCGGGGGATGGAAAGTGGGTACACCGGTAGGCATAAAAAGGGGTGCTTGTGAAGTCAGTCTTTAGAACGGGCTTCTTGCAGTTCTATGTTTAGAATCTGGCCAATACTCCATAGAGTCCACTATCTGGTTAAACATCATAAAATTTGGGCTGCATATTCATTATCAAAGCTCCGAAAACTCACCGACCCAACTCACCTTGAGAGAACTCCATCATTCTAAATGGTGCGCAACAGTCTTAGCGAAGATTGGGGAATTGGGTTATGATAGTGACTCCTTGAACATGCTAACCCTCGCTGAGACATTTGCCCTCATCAAAGAACGGCTACTAGCAATGGATTACCAACAATTGCAGAGCTTGGCCAATAAATCATGTTCGCCAATGAACGTGGCAATTCCATTTGGGCAGGGAAACCCAGCCTACTATTATTATTATTAAAAGCAGCAACCGAATCAACGGGTGCAGCCATTGCTGCTGGGGTGAGCCAAGGAGGCAAAATAAGTTTGCAAGCATGGCCGGATGGCATGCTGCAGGAGGGTGCAATGATTGGCTCCGAGCCGGTAAAGGTGGGAGGAGCCTGAGTATAAATGGGGCACCACACCCAGAGCTCGTCCTTCTTGGTGGCGTATGAACCTTCGGAGAGGCGATGGCCCACCCTCCCTCCCCCCTAGAATTTAAGGGTTGTTGCTTAGTTTTGTAATTGTCGCAAGTTCTCCTGGGCAAGTGGTTGGGCAACGGAGTCTGCGAACTGATCTGGGAGGAAAACGAGCCATCCGGCGCAGGAGTGAAAATTCTCCCAGGCTTGCTCCCTGTGGAAGGGCCGGGAAGTGTGGGGAGCGGGCCGGGCTGGCATGCTCGTGGTAGAGCTTGGCCGTTGTCTCGACACCCCAGGGAGTGGGGCGGGGCGGGCTGGTAGGCGGCCGGTAGGCTTAGCCGGTGCCCGACACCTCAGCAAGCTTGGGGAGGATGGTGGGTCAGTAGGCGGCAATGGGCTTAGCCGGTGCCCGCCTCCTCAGCAGGAGCAGGAAGGGTCGAAGCCGGAGTGTTACCTCTGGGGCTCCCCTTCCTGCTGGTGGCCCCAATGGAGATTGGGGATCGCTTGATGTTGCGACCCGTTTGCTGCCCTAGCTTCTCTGTATATAGTTATTATATAAATTTGATATATATTAATGAATTGGGCTGCGGCCCAATCCATTTTTTCCAAGCCTGTCGTGGTTGTGTCTTTATTTTGGTGGAGAAGGGTCTCACCATCTGCACGCAATTGCAGAGCTTGGCCAATAAATCCTGTTCGCCAACGAATGTGGCAATTCCATTTGTGCAGGGAAACCCAGCCTACTATATTGCAGCGCTTACCAACCCTATATATAGGAGAGCCTACATGTTGGCTAGATTTAACATTATGTCATCCCCGCTCCATAGAGGAAGACTCAAGAGTCTACCAAGCAATAAGAGGATTTGCCCCTGCAGTCCACGGCAGCTGGATTCCATTCCGCACATTCTCCTCCACTGCCCATTTTACCAGAATCTAAAATCCAGCTTATTATCACAGGTTATTGACTCTATGAAAACCCATACAGAGCTAGATAAAGTAAATATGCTTTTAAACTGTAATGATTTAACTGTTGTCTCACAGTGGCAAAGTTCCTGGCTGAAGTTTGCAAACTGAACTTATGATCAAATATGAAGTTTTTACCTCATAATTTTAACTGTATTTGTACCGTTTGTTCCGTATGCCAATAAAGGCTTATTGATATTGATTGAGAACTGGCTTCTTCTGAGGCCATGCTGTCGTCTGTCAATAAAGGCTTTTAATTGAAATCACTGAGTCAGATATTGGTAACAGATCCAGGGCTTGAAACTCAGTAGAGTCAGCCCTGGTTAGTATTTGAATGAGAGACCACCAAGGAAAATCCAGGGTTGCTACACAGAGGCAGACAATGGTGGATTTTGCACAGCACATATATAAAATATTTAGGACAATATATATAGTGTTTGCGGGAAGAACTTCACTCAGCGCTCTTCCCCAAAATGACTTAGGCCCATTATGGGCCACTCCCCACTCACCTCTTACTGTGCAACCCCGCAGCGCCCCCGCCTGGAAAAGCCTCCGTGGCTTTTGACCACGGAGACATTTGTTTCCCACTCGCTCCCTGGACACTGGTGGTGTTTCTGTCATTTGTCTCTCGGTGGTTGCTACAGCAACGGGGATCTCTCCCTGCTGTTGCTGTCGCTCTTGTGGTTTCTGCTGTTGCTGGCCGGTTTCGCTTTCGGCCTCTCGCTCTACTCCTCCCCCCTCCTTCTCGCTCTTCCCCCTCCCTTCTCCGTCGTCCTTGGCACGCTCTGGTGTTATTACTCTCAGCTGATAAGCTGCACCTGTTGTTTTCGTTTCGGCTGCTTGCTTTCGCTTTCCGTGAAAATCCCCTCCGTTGCCAACTCCCGGGCCAAGTTTGGGGATTTTAGACTGTTTCGCCGGTTTCTGGCCTTGTTTTTGCTGCTGGGGGCCCTAGACACGCTGGGTGGGTTGCTGTGCTGGGTCTCCCCCTCCTCCCTTTTCCCCCGCTTTTTCGGACGCTCCCTTCTCTTGGTGGGGGGCGATTTTCGGCCCTCCCGCTCCCGTGCTGGGCCCTGCCGCTTCGTGCCGGGGTGGGCTGCCTTCGGGGATTCCCTCCGGTCCCCGCTGGGGGGTTGTCCCGGGCCTCCCCGCTCCCACCGGCTCCGCTGCGAAGGTTGTTTGGCGGGGGGCGATTTTAATTTTTCCCTCCTATGTCGTCACTTTCGGGGCTTCGTGCTGGGGTGGGGGTGGTGCGCCAATCCCCTCTGGGGGGTTTCCCCAAACCCTAACCCTTCGGGCGGCTCTGTGCCCCTGCTTTTACGGGGGCCCCATTTTGGCTCTCCCAGAAGCGCCAAAGCTGCCGTTCAGCCCCTCCAAGCGCTCCTGTCAGTTCACTGGAGGAGTCTTTGCCGCTCTTCCACCTCCTTGCCGCGGGGTTTTTGAAAATGTTCCTCTTCGTAGAGGACCTAATTTGCCGCGCGGCAAGGAGGTGGGAGAGCGGCAAATCCCGGGCAGCTGCGCAGTGAGCGCCGGTGATGTGGGGAGCGTCCGGGATCCCCGCGTCTTTTACAGAGGTGACCCCGCGGCTTATGGTGAGTGGGGAGTGGCCCTATATTTCTCTCAACCCAGGTATTTCAAAGATAGCTAAACTAGCAATCTTCCCCCTCAACCCGGCAGACAGGAAACACTTTGGCTGATTCCGCATGGGCCAAAAACACCAGTGTGAAAATGCTGTGAAAATGCTGTGAAACAGTTTAAAACGGTATTAAAGGGTTTATACTGTTTTCACACCATTTTCACACCACTGTTTTTGGCCCATGCGGAATCAGCCTTTATTTTTTCCTGCCCAACCCTCTTACTTTTATTCCTGCCACTCATACCCGCCATTGTGTCCCTGCAGCAGATTCTCTGTGGAGATCCCCCATGGAGGTTTCCTTTGCTTGCAGCTCATGTGTTTGCTATTTCACTGAACAAAGAAGATGAATAAAGTTTTTTAGCCTAACTATCCTGTGCACTTCTTGTTTTTCCTTTGAGGGGGCTGTCTGTGAAGCTATGGCAATGCAAATAGGCACATATTGCAGCTGCTCTAGTTATGTCCCCAGAGCTTCGCAGACAGCCCCCTCAAAACAAAAACAAAAAGACATGTGGACAGGATTGCTGGACTAAACAAACTTTATTCATCTACTTTGTACAGTGAAATAGCAAACAGATGAGCTGCAAGCAGAGTGGGGATCTCCACAGAGAATCTTCTAAAGTGCACACCATGGCAAGTGCACTGTGAAAATGACAAGAGCTCTGTGTAGTTTGGCTGACAGCTCTTGTCTTCTCCCCTGCTGTGGGAACACAAAATCCCCAAATGGATCTTTTTATGTCCTACAGATGTTATATTTATGCTGCATGCACTCACTGTCCTCCCCAAGTATCTCTGGAAGCCTCTGATTCTTTTATAGCAGAGGGCACTCATTTGTTCCGGCTGCACTAAAGATCTTCAATGCAAAGGTTGAATCCCAACTACTCTATGGAGTCCCCATCTGGATCCAAGTAGTGAACCAAGCTCTGAATGTCCCCCAATCCAAGTTTTTCCACCAAATAATGGGAGTTCCAAACTGCGTCCCTTACGCAGTCCTGTGTCTAGAACTGGGGCAAAACACCCTGGAACATAAAGCTTGGCTTAGAGCCTTCAGATTTTGGCTCCGCCTTCACCACCTGCCATCTGAACGCTCCCTTGTCTCATTGACACTACAGGACACACAGGCTAACCCCTGGTTTTCTCTAATCGAGAGAAAGATTATTTCCATCGGCCTGCCTATTGAATCTCTCTACCTAATGTCCTATTCAGAAGCGTACAATAGGCTCAGAGATCGGCTTTTAGATCTAGAATTTGCAAATTTACATCTAGCAGCCAAACGAACCTGCTCTCCAACACAACTCCTAATTCCATTTGAGCAGAGACGCATGGCCTACTACCTCCATACTGTAACGAACCCACGCGCAAGGAGAGCCCTTACCATTGCGCGATTTAACGTTATGCCCTCTGCCCTACTAAAGGGTAGGTTCAGCAACTTAGACAAATCTGCAAGGTTATGCAGTTGCAAACTTAATGTGGTTGAAACTCTGACTCACCAACTCTTGCACTGCACCAGATTTGATAACATCAGATCTAAATACACCAATTTACATTTTTTCTTCCAATCTGGGCTGCCTGATCTGACTAGGCTATCTCTATTGTTAAACAACTCGGACCCTGGTCTTTGTGAAGAGATCGCCAATTTCATTGCGGAGATAGTTGAGAGTTCTCAGTAGAATGTACTTGTTGTGCTCCCCGGGGGCCTTTTATTTACTATGAATATATCAATACTGCTGGCCACATTATTTAATGACTACTGGTATTCTGTGTCTACTAATTGAGCTTAGGAACTGAAGATTTATGTTTCAGCTCACTGTGTATTTTTTCCTAACTAGTAGTATTATTTATCCCATGCTAGATTTGGAAATCTATAACACTTTACAATCAGCCCACTTCTTAATATGTCGGGAAACAGTTCTTTTAGAAACCAACCTAAGACCCCTGATAACCAAACCCAAGCAAGTGCGGAGGACTTCTAGAAAGATGTTGCAGTCTCATTATCAGGTGTCACTTTTTATATGAACTGTAAAAAAGTAAGCACTTGTGGATTGTAGCTTTTGGTGATCACGTTTGGGCTTTATATTGATAAGAGCTGGAATTACAAACATAACTCATGGGAACAACTTGTATGTGTATATATTTGATGCATTCTAGTTTTTTAAATTGATAAATGTTTTACTGTAATTTACAATGTCAACAAAGGCTTTACTACTACTACTATTTATGCTGCACGGAATCCACCAATGGCAAACAACCTCTGTTTGTCCTTTGTCTTGAAAATCCTACGTGGTCATGATACACTGGCTGTGATTTGATGGCAGTTTCCACCACCATTTCGTTCTGACCTGGATGGCCCAGGTTAGCTCTATATTGTAAGAACTCAGAAGCTAAGCAAGGTTTTTGGCAGGAAGAGAGTCCCAAACTCTAGTCAGGAAGCAGATTTACTTCCAGGTAGAGAAGAGTTCTTAGCCTAGGTTCTTGGAACAGAGGGAATATCTTCTGATCAGAGTGCGTAGAACTGAGGGAGATCAGTGAGACTTGAATAAATTTATATTTAAACAGCATAAATTTAAAAATAAATGCACTATCATGTCCTTTTTTTTAAAGTTGGGGATTGTACCTGGGTCTTTCTGTACCTGGGTCTTACAATTGTATCTGGGTCTTTTTGCTTGCAAAGCAGATGTCGTACTATTGACTGACATTCTCTTCCTCCAACAACTTGTCAGACTCCCGAACATGGAAATAACAGAGACCGTTATTCCAGGTAATACGAAGAGTAACAATGTAAAGCAGGATCTGAGCTAGAGAGCTCAGATCCAGGACCTATATCCTTTAACACACACACACACACACCATTTCACCCCACAACAAATGGCTAATACAGTTTCTACTACAATTACACTGCAGAGCTTCAAAGAGCCTGGGAACCTTTCACACCTCTTTGAAGGTGGGGTGACGCCAGGAGATTGCCAGAAAGGGAAGAGGGAAACAGGGAAACATTTGCAAATCACACACATCGAGACATCAAGGCACTGACAGGCATGGTCCTGACATTCCACCCCCCTAATGACCTCCCCCACTCTTTCGGGCGATCGGGGTAAGCCTGGTGAAACGCCTTTACCAAGTGAGGGGCCAGAATATTTTTTACATCGACCCATTCATTGTCCCCGGCTGGGAAATGGGTCCACGCAATCAGGTACTGTAGCTGGCCACGATGCACCCGAGAATCCAGGACTTCTTCCACCTCATGGTGAGGCTCGCCCCTCACCAAGACAGGGGCTGGCGCCACCAGCCAAGGGTGCAAGTCGTCTGGGGGAGGTGCCTTTTTGAGGAGACTGCAATGAAAAACAGGATGTATAGACTTCAAGCTCTTAGGCAACTGCAACTCGTCCATCACATTATTAATCACTCTGAGCACCTGAAAAGGTCCAATATGGGCGATTCCCCACTGGCAGATTTCACCTAGGTTCGACCTGGTTCCTGTAAACTAGGTCGACTCCAGTCACTCCCCACAGCCGCTGTGTTAGTTCTTTTATAACTGAGCTCAAGAGGGCGGGATCGTCTTTGGTACTGGTTTTGCTCCTTGTTTCCCATTGGCTCCCATTTTACGGTGGGAAACGTGAGCGTGCGTCCTTTTTAAAACGTTTTTGTACGCAGCTACATTTAACATTTTTGTACGCAGCTACGTAGCTATGTAGAATTTCCGCTGAAACATAGTTACGTCAGTTCACGGGAGTGAGTTCTTCGTGAATCGGTGGTTCGTAATCCTTGGTCTTAGCTTTGTGCTGTTATCAGTATGGATCCGGTGTTGGAGGAGATGTTCCATACGCTCCTGACCCTGCTGACAAATCTGGTCAGTTTGGTTGAGGCTGCAATTTCCTGCAGCACCAGCATGCTGGACCTGAGTCAGGAGTGTGAGAGCAACCCTTCTCCTGTGACCACCGCTCATCGTGACAGCCAAGAATGGATTGCCCTTGCATCATCACCCCAGCGCCCCCGGCACTGGGTGTATCCGCACAGATCCCATGACTGGTGGCAAAACCTTGTCCTTAACTGCTGGGATGACCAGGAATGGCTGGAAAACTTCAGGATGACCAGGGGCACCTTTATGAGCCTGGTCAACTCTCTGAAGCCACACCTGCAGCACCAGGACACCCCATGCGTCCAGCGCTGCCAGTTGATCTGAGAGTGGGAATGGGTGTGTGGTACCTTGCCAACCGCACCACCTTTCATCTGGTGAAGTAGCAGTTTGGTGTCGGTGGGACTAGTGTCGCAGATGCAGTCCATGAGTTCTGCAACGCTCTTCAACAGGGTGGTCCAGCTAGTAGATCCTGTGGCACAGGTAGGAGTACATGTCAAAACATTCCCCCCTGTCACTTATGATTAGACATTGGTTCAGTTTCAAAAGTGGATTTATAAGTGTGATGGATCTTGGGGAGCTGAATGTTACTGTTGAAATGACTTTGACTTACACTGCTTTCTGGGTAGACTTGCAATTGTTCAAAGGATTAACACATGAACAGCTAAATGAACACATGAACAGCTACGGTTGAAACACTTGACTATTCTTTGTTTCTCTGCCCTAAATACAATAAGATACGCATGAAATACATGAATTCCATTTTCTTGAAATGTTCCCAGTGGCATGACTGTTATAAGATACCCAATCTCCTGAACAGCTCTGATGTGCTCTTTTGTGAAACTGTTGCAAATTTTATACTGGAAATTAGTAATTTTAGCAATTTTAACTGTATTTCTTAACCTTGTTTTGTTTTAAAACTTTGTCCCGTTTTATATGCCAATAAAAGGCTTGTGTTTTTTTAAAAAAAAACACATGAACAGCTAACACATGAACAGAGCCCCCAGGGGATGGGGTGGTTTATAAATCGAAACAATAAATAAATAAAATAAAAATAAATATCAGTTTGATTGGAGGCTCGCAAAGGGCAGCAAGCAAGGCATAGCGCTGTGATTTCGGTTTCAATAACTTCTGTATGCTAATGGACAGAAAGTGGGAGAGATGTCTGTAATGCCTGTCTTATTCAGTACTGTGTGACACAGGATTGTTTTTTGGCCGGGGGGAAAGTTCATGCTTATTAGAATTCAATTTACAACGCTGTCAAAAAGCAGCAACCGAATAACCGGGGGCAGCCATTGCTGCCGGGGTGAGCCAAGGAGCGAAAATAGGCTTGCAAGCATGGCTCGACGGCATGCTACAACAAGGGGGTGCATTGATTGGCTCCTAGCCGGTAAAGGCGAAGGAGCCTGGATATATAAGGAGCGCCTCACCCAGATCTCGCCCTTCCCGGCGGCGAGACTCAGAAAGGCGTGGTGTGCGGTACTGAGTAGAGCGTAAGGCCTGGAAGGAGCCTGGTCACGGCTGTCCTTTTTTGCCCTTCCGCTTGATCCATCTTTCTGTTCTCTTGCTCAACGTTCCTTTTCAGTCTAACTTGTCTCTGAGCTTGCACTCGCTTTCTTTACCAACACAATCCTCCACTATCCCCCTCTCCTCTTCCCCAATTCTCTGGGCGGGACGAAGGATTTGGGGCACGATGCCTCCAAAACGTGGTAAGAGTAAGGAGCCCCCCCAGGAGGGACCAGCACCTTCAGGCAGGGCGAGGGCCCTTCTTAACAGGGTTCGAGCCCAGACGGGGCCCGATGCCGGGGGGGAAGGTCCCTTGGTCGGCCGCATCGGTGCAGCAGCGCGGGCGGCTGCGGCCCTGGGCTTATCCCCAATAGGTAGGGGCAGAGCGGCGAGCGCTGTGGGGCAACCCTCCTTACCAGGGGAAGCGGCTCCGATGGCAGAACAACCCCAGGGCCCCGGCACCGTTTCCGTGGCCGCAGCATCTGCGGGAGAGCCGGCGCCCGACTCCAGCCTGGTGAGGAATCTGGCAGACACGCTGCTCCACCTCTCCCAAGCCCTCGGCGGGTCGTCCGGGAGCCTCGGGAGCCCTGGCGGATCAGGGGACCCGGCGCCATCCACGTCGGTGGCTGCTGGCGCGGTGGGAAGGGGCCCGTCGGAGCACCCGGCGCAGGAACTCCAGTTGTCCCCTCCCGGGAGCACTTCTACGTTGGTCGACGCATCTGTGGGGCCCTCGGAGTGGGAAGGTCGAAGGAGGAAGCGCTCGTCGCGGCACTCCCGGTCTTCCAGGCGGTCTATCTGGTGAGTCGACCGAGGACGACGATATGCAGGCTAGCGGGGAGTTTTGGTACCAAGGGGGAAAGGTGCCCGCTCTTCCCCCCTGGCTAGCTAAGCGCAGGCGCCTTCGGGGGATGGAGGCGCTAATTTCACCGTAGCCTAGCCCCTCGAATTTTAATAAATGAAACCCTCCTGGGTCACATCTGCCCAGGAAACTGCGGGAGCGGGCCCTAGACGGGTATTACACAGACGTATTCAAATACCTGCGGTGGGAGGGTGAACAAGGTTTGTCTGGGGGCAAAGCCAACAAGAAGAGGAAGGACCCATTGGCGGCTGAGCGCACTTTTGGTAACTGGTTGCAGGGCTTTACTGAGTACTTAGCCTTAATAGTGGCCGCATATCCGCTACGGGCCTGGCACTTGACGGCTCACATGTCGCATGTGCTGCGGGCCCGATCCTTAGCCGGGGAGCTCGCGGCGATAGCCTATGACGAGGCAATCCGTAAGAACGCTTCTCATAAGAGCCGCTTCCGCTGGGACCTCATCCACGATCAAACCTGGATGGTCGTGGTCCAGCCAGCCATGAGGGGGGCCCAGGACTTCCCTGCCACCGACAGGCCTCCTAGAGGCCTCCATGGAAGGGGGATGCCAAAAGGGACCTGCTGGGAGTTTAATAGGGGCTCTTGCCAGCGACCCAAGTGTAAGTACGAGCACGCTTGCTCCACTTCGTCGGGAAAACCGCTGCAGGGTGGGTTGCCCAAAGCCGCAGGTCAGCTCTCCCTTTCTCGGTAGGTCTGCCCCTTGGCTGGCCCTCACAAGGACGCCGGCGGCCAGGGCAGTGGGTCCGCCCTCCAGAAGCACTGACATGCCAGCAACACTGCAGACGCTGGCCCCCACCCCCGTCCGGCTGGGGGTCTTGAGGGATTGGCTGCGGCTGTATCCTGACAGATCCGCAGCACGCCTCTTGGGGGAAGGATTTTCATCGGGTTTCAGAATCCCTTACCAAGGGTGCAGGAAGGCTTACCATGCGAACAACCTGAAATCTGTCTTGTGGCACCCGGCGTGGTGGCTGACAAGCTGGACAGGGAGGTGAAGGCTGGCCGGATTGCAGGCCCCTACATCCAGCCCCCCCAGCCAACCTAAGGGTCTCTCCCATTGGTGTAGTGCCAAAAAAGGCCCCAGGAGAGTTTCGCCTTATACAACATCTCTCCCATCCGCCACTTCAGAATGATTCTACAGACCCGGAGGTATGCTCGGTGCGGTATGCCACTCTGGACGAGGCCGCCAGCCTGGATCAGGCAGGGTCGCCCAGGTACATTGCTAGCAAAATGCTACATGCAGTCCGCCTCCGCTCGGCTCCATCTCCCCCTAGATTTTGAGCTGCTGGGCATCCACTTCCTAGGGCGGTGGTATGTGGATAAGGCAATGCCCATGGGATGCTCCATAGCCTGTGCTGCCTTCGAGGCCTTCAGCACATTTCTGGAATGGGCCTTTATACAAAGGGTGCCCTCCGGGTTAGTCACGCACTACTTGGATGATTTCCTATTCGTGGGCAGGCAGGGCACAGGGGAGTGCAAGGTCGCTCTAGGAGCCTTTCAAGCATTGGCAGCCGAATTGGGGGTTCCCCTGGCACCCAACAAGACGGAAGGCCCCACCTCCGCTCTCAGCTACCTGGGCATACAGCTGGACAGGGTCCACGGCACGTCCTCACTCCCGGGAGACAAACTGCTCGCCCTAGCCAACCTAATCCAATCAATCATGCCCCTAAGGAAGTGCAGAGTGCGAATGGTGCAGTCCTTACTGGGTCACCTTAATTTCGGCTGCAGGGTGGTGGCACCGGGCAGGGCCTTTTGCTCCCGGCTGGCAAGGTCAATGTCTGGTTGCAGGTCCCCCCAGCACCACGTCAGAGTTACAAGAGGACTGAAGGAGGACCTGAAGGTTTGGCAAACCTTTCTCTCCAGTTATAATGGCATCTCTCTGTGGCAATCGTCTCTGGATCCCGGCCTTGAGCTACAGGTGCATTCTGACGCCTCAGGGGCCCATGGTTTCGGTGTATACTTTCAGGGACACTGGGCCTGGGGCCTCTGGCCCGCGGCATGGCACACGATGGGAATCACCAGGGACCTCACTTTTCTTGAATTGTTTCCCATCTTGGTGGCGGTGCACATTTGGCACGACTGCTGGCAGAACAAGAGGGTGCACTTCTGGTGCGATAACCAGGCGGTGGTGCGTGTGGTGAACCGGCAATCTAGCAAATCTGCACGGGTTATGCGGCTGGTGCGCAATCTTGACCTTACCTGCTTGACTCACAACATCTCCTTTAAAGCTGCTTTTGTTCCAGGTTTGCAGAATGAAATAGCTGACGCTTTATCTCGCCAGCAGGTGGATCGCTTCAGGCGCCTGGCCCCCGGGGCAGAGCTGTTCCCAGCGACAGTGCCAGCGGCCTTATGGAACCTTGGCAGCGAACCGTCATCACAGGTGTTTTGAATTCGTTGGCACTGGCCACGTGTAGACAATACGACAGAGCCGTGTGCGACTTCCAGAGTTATGCAGCAGCAGCGGGGCGCACGGTCCGCAGCGGGGTGGACACGGGACTGCTACTCGAATACCTAGTCCACCTCCATGGTCAGGGGATGCACCCACGGTCCATGGGGGTCCAGCTAGCGGGGATTGATTTCTACTGCAGGCTCTTGGGCTTCCCAGATGTCACTAAGTCATTCGTAGTCCGCTGGCGCGTGGCAGGCTGGCGGCGGGCGGGACCCAGTCAGAGGGACTTAAGACGCCCCATCACTAGGGAGGTGCTCCGAGCAGTCACGGGGGCACTGTGTCAGGTGTGCGCTTCACGTTACGAGTGCTTGCTCTTCGCAGCCGCCTTCCACCTGGCACATCACGGGGCTTTCAGGCCGGGGGAGCTGGTGGCCCCCACTAGGGAGAGGCTATCGAGCACGGTACTACAGATCCAGCACCTGGTCCTGTCAGGGGGTAAGGTCTATGCGTGGCTTACCCATTCCAAGACCGATCAGGAGGGCCACGGTGCTTGGGTCACGATGCCAGTCTTACAGGGTGATGTGACCTGCCCCCTTGCCTCCCTAACCACTTGGCTCCGCCACAGGCCGCGGCAAGGCGGGATGCTCCTGGTGCACGAGGATGGTTCCCCTCTCACTAGGTTCCAGATGCTGGCAGTGCTGAGGGCTTGCCTGGCCCGGGCTGGGTTACCAGCCGCTGAGTTTGGCCTGCACTCCTTTCGGATAGGCCTACTTCCATGACCGATTCACAATGGGCCACTACCCCCTTACCTCACCACAACTGCAACGCCGCTAATTCCCTCGCGATTGAAAGCCTTCCGGGCCTTCATGTGACCACAGAGACATTTGTTCTGCCACATTTGCCATTATGGAAATAACGCAGGCACCAAAGACGCCGCGGACTGTTGTCCGACTGAAATGAGTCGTGGGGAATAGCATCGTGCCAAGCGGGAGATTACGCCATGAGTTACGGAAAGCGGCAGCCAGCCCGGACTTGCATGGCTCCCCAGTGTGATTAGGCTGGGACGCAGGTTGTTTTTGATAGGTTCGCGACGAGCTGCGTAAATGCTAACGCCATCAAAGAGACGCTAGCAACCGCCTCTCTTAAAGATCATCGCCGGCACATGCTGACGCCAACAGTAAATCGCTGGCTGCGCTTTCGTGCAGTCGGTGACATGCGCCATCAGCGAAGCCTTGTGGCTGATTAAGACGTCTCCACAAGACGTCATTGGGCTTGCTTGCTAGGCACTTGATTCAGTCGACGTGAGAACACGTCATCAGCAAGCGCTTTTGAAAGTGAAAGCGGAAGCCAGCTCGCACGCACGCCTCTTGTACTTCTTCATTCGCTCGGCGCCGACATTCTCCATTTGCTCGGCACTTGGGCTTTGAAAAAAGTCACATTGAGACATGAAGACGTGACCTCGGCCGGTTGTGTTGTCATATGTACGAGATGTCGTGTTACCATTTGAACCTCTTTTTGCAAGTGCAGGCGGTCATGTGGCTGCTCGATGAGCATTTGGAACCAGAAACCATGTGCCTCTTGACCATGTTTTTGTCGGTCTTCCTGCAACAACGCCAACGGATCCGGGAAGCCCTGGGCGAGTGTTAAATTCCAGGAGAGCTTCGAACCTTCAGCTGGGAGCCCTCTTGCGCAGCAAGGCTGGCGCTGGATTCACACTACAGCTTCAGGTGTTCTGCGACCTGCACCGTTATGGGGTCTACCCGCATTTGAGCAGGGTCTGGTGGAGTAATTGTGTCTGGTCTAACTGGGAGGATGAGGAGTGGCTTGCTAACTTTAGGATGACCAGGGACACCTTCCGTAGAATCGTTGAAAGCGTTGCTCCCCTGATGCAGCGAGAGGACACAAATATGCGCCGGGCTCTGCCAGTGGAGATTAGAGTGGGTATGGCAATCTGGTATCTTGCCAGTCCAAACTTCTTCAGGGAAGTGAGGCAGCAGTTCGGTACGGGTCTGACAACGGCCAATGAAGCTCTCTACGAGTTCTGCTGGGCAGTGCAGGCAAGTCTGTTCAAGAGAGTTGTGAGCTTTGCAGATCCTGTGGACCGGGTAAGTTGATATGTGCAACTGTCATGAGGTGCTATGCACTCTCACAAGTCCGCTCCCAACGCATGTACTTTAATCTATCAACACATTACTGGTAAATATCCTCTCATGAACTTGGGTGAGAGGGGGGGTTCATGCGGCGCCCCCTCCTTCATGCATGATGCACCTCCGCTCCATTTGTGGCATTTTAATGCATTGTGGAGCTTATCTGTTTTTTGCGCTGAGTGGGAGGCCTGGTCCGGACGGGCAGCGGCACAATTTCAGGTGGTGTGTGTGGCATTCAAATGATGAGACCAGGTCGGTTTCCTGGGGTCTGTTTCAGGGGATGCACACCTATGGAGCACCAAAGGTGGTGCCCCCAACCTCAATGCTTTACAATGTAAGCATATTAAAGATGGGGGGTTAAAACAGTTAGGCACCGAAATATTTGGGCACTCAGAACCAGAAATCTTCAGAACTCCTCCACGTAGTGTCGAATCCCATCCGTATGAAATGAGAGGGAGCATCTGAGTGCATGGGTTAATATGAAGAGTTAGAGTTTGATTTTTAAAAAATGCACATGATTCACATGCGCAAGTTTTGAATGTGAGGAGGTGGACCACTAATCTTTCTCTTTCCACTCTCTTCAGGTCATTGCTGGGTTTTCGAACATCGGATTCCCACAGTGTGTTGGTGCCGTTGATGGATGCCACATCACCATCACTTCCCCTGGAGGATGTGCTCAGTACATTAACCGTAAAAGTTACTCCTCCATTGTTCTAATGGCCGTGTGTGACCACAAGGGAAGGTTTTACGAGGCTGACGTCGGCCAGTCCGGTAGGAACCATGACGCCTTCATTTTCCGGGGCACACATTTCACGCAAAGTACGGGATAATGGAGTTTATCTTTGACGCAGCCCCACGCTTACTTTTAATGGAGCCGCCCGCAGTTCGGTGCTTTGCAGATATGCTTTTCCCCTATGCGCAAAATGGCTGATGAAGCTGCACATCACACCACGGAATCCAGAAGTTGAGCAAAACTTCAATAAGAGGCTGTCAAGGGCGCGGTGTAAATGCGTGGAACAGGCCTTTACAGTCCGGCTCTGCCGAAGCAACGGTGGCAGTGCATCATAGCGAGTCGCATGAGAGTGAGCGTCCTCGGTCGCTCACATGAGAGTGAAGCTTACGCCGGGTCTCCGCATAACATATATGTGAGTCGAGGAGGGGCAGGGGCAGGCGCGCCCAGGAATGCCAGGCCCGGGCAGGAAGACTCCTAACGCAGATGGAGCCTCAGCAGCTTTTTGAATTGGACGATGCAGTTCCCCAGCCCAGCGATGCTGTCCATCTGGCTCAGGGTAAAGAGGTGCGTGACGCTCTGGCTGCATACATGCACCAGGCACGTCCCAACTGGACATAGGGACGGTGGCAATTTGAAGTCACTTTGCAGACGTGTCCGCTTTTATTTTCTGCACTGGATCTTTCTGCTTATGCAAAATAAAAGTTGACCAATGAATTTTCTCTTCTCTTACTTTTGTTCATACCCAGTCCTTTCAGGCTGGCAGGTTCACGAATGCTTAATGGTTATTCATGCCCATAGACGTCTGGGGGAGAGCGTTGTGGTTGGGAGGTTGCCCATCAAATTGCTAGACATGGTTTTTAAGGTAAGGCAGGGACATAACAAGGAAACCACGAATTGATTTTCCCCACGGGACACTCACGTTCCATGCATCTCTTGAATTGAATTTATTCCTCAGGCCTTGCAGAGTGGGGTGGAGTGAACGTGAAGGTTGGATGGGGGGAATTTTGCTTGTGTCTGCTCTCAGGGTTTCGGTTGTTGAGCCGTGAGCACCACATTCACACGGCATCCTGGGTGGACTACCCTGATAACGACAAGCTCGGGTTTAAGGGATTTCTGTCTGCGGCTGAAGCGGTGACTGATCAACAGAAGCGTCTCTACAATTTATGTTGGCTTACCACGATTGGGGTTTGGCCGCCACCCTTTGAATTTCATCGACAGCCCCTCATCCCAAAATGCACACTACCAGTTCGCTTCCAGGACATGAATCTCCAGCTGATACACCCCAGGTGTGCATTTTCGCAGTTGGCTGCTTTGGACTCCTTGGTCCAGACTGTAAAAAAAAGAGGGGGGGGGTTCATCAGAAGACTCTCCTGAAGATGCACCCCAGGTTTGGTGCAGTTTGGGTCAGTGGATCAGAATCTGTGCGACGCCAAAGGTGCGTCCCTTCCCCTTCATCTGATCCTGCTGGCTTCCTTAGGTCTCCTGGGCGCACAGTTTGGCGGTTGGCATGGTTGGGTTCCCTGCTCCCAAAATAAGGTCAACCAGTGGTGTTTCTGCAGGGCAATGCCATGCCCCGCAAACCCCCCCCCCTGCCCAAGAAAATGGATCATTATTGTTGCGAAGCGCGTGGCGAATCTTCCACCACAGAACTTCCACGATACATGAATGAAGGGCACCTTCCGGTTCCCGTGATGTTGGCACGCCACACATCTCGGCGTATTGTTGCTATATCCGGCAACCGCACTGGCGAACGCCACGACATCTCACGCTTCGGCGCTATTTTAAACGGACGCAGACGCATTACGCACTTCCATCTCCCGACCGTTTCCTTGTGGCACCAAAAAGGAGGGAGAATGTCGCGCGAGGCTGCTGCTCCCCATGTCCCTGCCCTGAGGCGCAAAGGGGCATACTGGAGGGCACAGGAGGTGATGGTGATGCTGGGGGCAGTGAAGGAGGGTGGCTTCAGCCCTCTCCTAATGGGGGCTACAAAGCTCCCAAATAAGAAGGAGTTTGTGTCTGTGGTGCATGCCCTCCGGGCCAGGGGTTTTCAAAGGACCATCCCGCAGGCGCGCACCAAATGGAAGAATATCAAAAAAGCCTTTTATGACGCGAGGAGAATGTGGCAGGGGAGACCACCCCGCAGGGAAGGCCACACTTCTACCTTGAACTCGAGGAGTTATGGCACCTGGCTGGAGAGCCATCGGAGGAGGAGAGGCACCCGGAACATAAGTACTCCTCGCACCCACACCCAATTAGTCCCCTCCTGCCACACTTGGCAGCTCCATCGCCACAAGAACCAAAATTTATAATCTTGTTCAAGCAGTGAAATTGGACTTTTAGTGAAATTTGCCCACGTGTGTTTTGAAATTGGCCATGAAGTTCATTTAGCAACTGCATCGCCATCCTTGTCTCCTGTTGTCTCGCATTGGTGCCCCCCAACGAGCAGTAGAGGAAACAAGCTTTCGGTCCAGCGAAGGTGGTGGTGGTTTACAGTACAGTATGTACTGGCAGGAATTCAACACACCGGCGAGGATGGAATTCAACACACCGGCGTTATAACCATTGGGCAAGGTGGCCAGTTGCCCAGGGCATCACCCTGTTGGGGGCATCCAAATGCTGGGTTTGTTTTTGGGTTTTTAAAGTGGTTTTTCATTCTTGGCCTGCAGGGGGTAGTTTTTTGGGTAGTGTCACCAAAATTTCAGCGTATCATCCGGAGAATGCCCTGATGCAACCCCCCAAGTTTGCTGGGGTTAGGTTCAGGGAGTTCAAATTTATGGACACCCAAAGTGGGTTCCCCTATCCCCCATTGTTTCCAACGGGAGCTAATAGGAGATGGTGGCCACAGGTTTGAGGGAACATAACTTCGGCCCCACTGAACCAAACTGCACCGCACCTTGGAGGTGTCAGCAGGGCAGTCTCCTGATGAGCCCCAGAAATTTCTGAGAATGTGCATTCAGAAATGTGCCCTCAGCCTGCAACCCCCATTGACAGCAATGCAGAAAACTCAAAGCAGAACAAAGATTCGTGGGCAAATTTCGGGATGTTCTTGCAGGGAGGGCATTCTTGGATGTATCAGCACCAAAATTTTAGGGTATCATCTGGAGACTGCGATGATGTGACCCCCAAGGTTTGGTGCAGTTTTGTTCAGGGGGTCCAAAGTTATGGGCCCTCAAAAAAGTTTCCCCCTTCTCAGCACAGAATGTGTGATGGGTTGCCAACTTTAGAAATATAAAGGCTGTAAATATTTTAATGATGCCTGTGAGGCGTGGTTGTACTGTATCTGTTCACAATTCCGCGCACAATGGAATGGTTAAACATTTTTAATTACATATATTATTTGAATGAACTGAGTGTGATTCTAGAATGTGCAATTACTATGAGGCGGAGAGTGCAACTCTTTTAAATTTGGTAAGGTTGCGTATTCACCCTTGTGTGGCACATGCAAGTAAAGGTGTAATGTGTTTGTGATGGTGCAGCTTACACACGTCGCCCTTCTTTTCAGGAACATCTGTGGCAACCACCGGTCCCGCACCAGCAGAGACGACGACACCAAGGCCTGGAGGGTCCCTCGAGGGGATATCGCCTGCCAACATGATTCTCATGAGTAAGTCACCCCTTTTTTTGCATTCTCCTCCCGCGAATAAGGCAACTTTCTCGCTGAAGGTCACCCACTTGAGTTAAATGGCTAACTCAAGTATCTAGGATAATTCCAGAGCAGGCTCTCACAATGGAAATGGTAACCTGGTTTTCCCAACCATACTCCCATGGTGTGGCTAACAGCCCGCAACTACTCTGTAGCAAAACATGTGAAGCACCTTCGTTGCCCTTTCGGCTATTCCCCCCAGTAGATCCCGTGTGACAGCAATGGAAATTTTATGAAAACCTGCAGTTAGGCTTCATTGTCCACGCTGCCCTCTGACTGCCCGAGAAGTAACCTTCTGAGCAGACAGTCATGGAGCATTGCTTTGTGCAGACTGTCTCCTGTCAGTGGCACGATGGAGCCCGTGCATGCCATTTCACTCTCAGGTAGTGTTGCGAAGAACAGACAGAACTCTCTATTTGCATACCCATGCTCACATTCTCCCCCCTCTTTCCCTGCCTTCCACATGCGGTGACCTAACTAGTGGGAGTGGCAGGATAGACTGCACGGAAACACATTTGCGACAACAAACCCAGCTGTCCCATTTGTCTCAGTGAAATTTCAGAGAACCCATTTTTCTTGTGGTTGACAAAGGGAGTTTAATGAAACACACCAGATCACCACTAGTGCTTGCATTGGTATTACTCACGACTCTCATAATGAATACTTTTCGTTGCATGGCATGTTTCTGGAGAACCAAAATGAATACATCAAATGGTGGTTTCTGCAAAGGCGTGTCCCAACCCAAAATGTGCCCCCTGCTCTATGTGCGTGTTCACAGCCATGCTGGTGTGTAACTTCGAGTTGTTACACACCAGCAATACCCGATCGAGAACAATGCGCTCATCGTACTGTTGTTAATCGCATGACAGATAGAAAATTTCACTCAACTGATGCGCTTTCCCTTGTTCCCGAGCACCGTCTGTAACAGGGGAGCCTTCGGCATGGTGAAAAGCTGGAGCTGACCCACATATCAACAGCTAACATGTGCCCTGTTGTCCTTTTTCTCCCAGTTCGAGATCTCCAACGTCGTGTTGGCACCCTCGAGGAGGCCAACAGGAAGCAGGCGGCAGACCAACACTCCCTCAGGCAAACAGTGAAGGAATTGGAGGCAACGGTGGAGCGGCTCATGGTGCTCATTGAGCAGGGGAATTAAATTTCAATCATGGACCTTCTTTCTGGGGGGTGGGGGTGGGGTGTTAGCACAAAGTTTACAGTTAAATGTTTAATATTACAAATAAAGTTGTTGTTTATGGAGAAATTCCCTCGGCCCAAAATTCTCCATCGCGGCAGTCGGAGGGGGGGGGGGGGCGAGAATGTGCGTTAGCAGGATCTTTAATGGAGATATCGGAAACTAACCCAATCTGCGCAGATGGGGTTGTGTCAGAAAATAAAAAGAGCACCAGTCGAACTTCACTCACCGGATTCCAGCAAAGATGGACTGGGTGGGCGAATGTCCATCTCATTTATTGTCATCAAAGGCCTGCGTGAGCTTTGCGAGGCCCCCACATCCGTTCGCTGTGTGGCCCCCTGTGATGCATGCAATGTTTTGCAGCATGAGCTCTGCGTTGACATAAACGATTCCGGCCAGCTTCTATAGGACTTCATTGTTATTAACTTCACCCCATCAGTGCGTCCAGTTCAATGTGGAAAGGTATGGGCTCTGGAATTCCCAGAGACGAATTGTGCTGCTTGCATCTTTTAAGATCTCTCTTCAAGCCCTTCGCTTTCATTCTGCACTCTACCGCCGACCTATTGTGGCCCATGCCACGCGATTTTATGGTAGCCACCGAACAAAACATCCATATTCTCGTGTTTTGTGCACGCACTCTGGACCGCCTCCCCAAATACCGATGAGATCCCTAAGCCTGACGCGCCACGCCACACCTCACCAATCTGCCTGCCTAACTGAAGAGGCTGATGTAGCAATGGAGGCTTCCCTGGAATTATTCATAATTCACACATCGCTATGATGTTATCAAAGCCTCAAGACACGCGGCGCCCGTTGCAATGGCGAAAATAGAAATGAAACTCACGATGCTTGTTTACTCCAGATCGAATCCGGCACATCTCGGGAGGGAAACTAAAGAGAAACGACTGCTAGTAAACCGCCTTCAGTGCTCTTTGAGTGGGCGCTGCAAAAGCTGCACAACCGCTGAGCTCGAAAGCAAGAAAAGAAATGGTGGGACGCCTTTGTTGTGCACACGCCCCAATTTCATGAAGTGAAATGGGTGTCGCATTATCGTCTACGCCATCACTATGCTGCGACTTTCAGATGGTGGGGACACCTCTACTAACAAGATGGCGCGCTTTCCAGCCTCTGATTGGCCGAGCTGCACGCCACATGAATCAGCCGCCAAGAAACAGCCGAGAGTTCCCCAACAACCCGCACCCGCGGGTTTTAAAATAAGGTTCTTTTTATGGAGGAGCCACTTGTCGCTGCCAGGGAGGTGGGGAGAGCGGTAGCCCCTGGCAGCCGCCAAGCAGTGAGCCGCGGAGATGTGGGAGCGCCCTGGACCCCCCGCTGCGGGTTTAAAGAGGTGGACCCCGCTGCTTATGGTGAGTGGGTAGTGACCAATGAGATAATGCGACTTTAGCAGGTGGCGCTCGGACGCCTCGGCCTACATCCGCCTCACTTTATGTTGATTTTTCTTCGCAGTGCCTCCAAGGACGCCGCAGACTGTTGTCCCGACAGGCGTAACGCAAAGTACAGCATCAGCCAACTGCTGACTACGCCTTCGCTCCTCTGAGTGGGCCGCACCTTGGACTTGCAGCGACGCGTGGGAGAATTCACCTGGTTGGGCCAGGGTGACGGAGGTGGGACGAGCTTTGAGCACAAGGATTGATTGGCATCTTCAACCTGGCTACTCCCGACATTTTGGTTATCCACCGTGGGAGGAGGATCTCCCCGCCAGGTCGGGCTCGAACTGAGGTGGGCGTGTACACCACACTGAAGACCTGGCAGCACCACCCGGCATGGTCCTGGTGTGGTCCCGACCTCCTGGCTGCAACGGTGGTGCTGTGGAAGGGGGCGATTGACCCCATGGGTGTGGACAGGGCTCGCCGGAAGGTGAATAAAGCGGCCGCCAAGGTGGTGCTCTCCCTCGGGGGAGCGGTGGCGGACCATTCAGAAATATCGCACGACATCCAGGAATTGTACGAGCCGGACGGTGTCCACCTGTCCAGATGGGGATTGGACCTTTGGCTGCAAGCCATCCGATATACCCTCCTCCGGTTGGTGAGGAACTAGACAGGCTCAGGCTTGAGAAGCTTGGGCGGGAGCTGCAAGAGGGGCAGCTCGTGGCGGGTTTGGCAACGGGAGTCGCACATCTGGGGAGAAAAACGAGCCATCCGGCAGGTTCTCCCAGGCTTATGCCCTGTGGAAGGGCCGGGGGTGGAGCGGGGCGGGCAGACTGGCAGGCCGGGCCGCTGCCCGACACCCCAGGGAGTGGGGAGGGTCGGGCCGGTAGGCGGCCATGGGCTTAGCCGGGATTGCCCGACACCCCACCAAGCATGGAGAGGATGGCAGGCTGGTAGGCGGCCATGGGCTTAGCCGGTGCCCGTCTCCTCAGCAAGTGCGGGAAGGGTGGAAGCCGGAGTGTTATCTCTGGGGCTCCCCTTCCCGCTGGTTCCCAATGGAGATTGGGATATTTGATGTGTGACCCGTTTGCCGCCCAGCTTCCTTTGTATATAGTTGATGTTTAATCATGTTATTGATATATTAATAAATTGGGCTGCGGCCCAATCCTTTTCCAGCCTGTCGTTGTTGGGTCTTTATTTGAGCGGAGAAAGGTCTCACCATCTGCAGCAGTGAGTTCCAAGTCTCCATCAATGGTATGAGTCAAACAATTTACCTACAACCTTCTTACGTTTTCACAACAGGTGATGGAAGGATTTGCGCAGCTTGGATTTCCACAGTGCGTCGGGGCAGTGGACGGATGCCACATTCGTATGCTCAACCCATCTTACTCTGCGGGGGAGTATATAAATAGGAAAAGTGCCCTTGTACCTTCAGGACCGCATTACCCCATATGTCCCAGCTCGGCCTCTGCGTTTGGCAGAGGCCAACTTACTGGAGATCCCTGGCAGCTCAATGATGCGGCTGGCCTCCACTCGGGCCAGGGCCTTTATGGCTCTGGCCCCTGCCTGGTGGAACACTCTCCCTCCAACTGTCCGGGCCCTGCGGGACCTTGATGATTTCCACAGGGCCTGCAAGACTGAGTTGTTCCACCGGGCTTTTGGAGAAACCAGGTGCTGAGTGTGCCCCCCCCCAGTTTAGGGCTCCCCAATATCAGCGGGACCCATTATTGGGACTTATGGGTCCTTAATACCATCAGGACCCACTACCTCTCCCTCCTCCTTCTAGAAGGATTGGGTTTAGGTGGGATGCCATCTTAGGATACAACTGCTGTTTTTATAATAATTATGGAAGTTTGATTACAATGATTTTATGTGGTTTTATGCTGTACACCGCCCAGAGCCCTTCGGGGATGGGGCGGTATATCAAATGAAATAAATAAATAAATAAATAAAAAGCTTTCCGTCCATCGTCCTCATGGCCTGTTGTGACCACAAGGGCCGATTCTATGCAGTGGAGGTTGGTCACCCTGGCAAAAGCCACGACAGCCACATTTTTTGTGGCTGTCATTTTACTCATGCTATGGACAGGGGTGCCTTTTTCAACCCAGCACCTACAATGCTTCTGGGTGGTGTTGCAGTCCCCCGTTGTTCTTGGAGACGGAGCCTTCCCCATGTGAAGGTGGCTGGTGAAGCCATATGCTCCACCAAGCAGCACACGGGAGAGGAACTTCAACAGCCGACTCTCACGGGCCAGCTGCGTAGTTGAGCGAGCATTTGGCAGACTGAAATCCAGGTGGAGGTGTCTTCTTCATGGCCCATTGGAGGTTATGCCTGAGCATATCACTCCCATAGTCACGATCTGTGTTGTTCTCCATAACCTCTGTGAGAGCAATGGCCATGATCCTCCACAGCCTGATGGAGAGGCTGAACCACTCCTCAGCCACCTGGAGCAACCACAGGACATTGTTCTCCCACCCTTGCAGGGAAGGCATTATGACCCCCATGATGAGCTCAACCTCATTGAGGGAAAAGCAGTGAGGGATTAACTTGCGCACTTTCTTGATGGGTCCCTCGTGTAACGCCTAACGTTCCTCAGTGGCTCCACTTGTATATAGTTGTTATTAAGCAGTTAATAAAGTTATGTTATGTCGTACAATCACACCTGTTCCTGCCGTTCTTTTTGGGATATCACCAACACCACAAAGCACACCTAGGTAGCAAAACCACACATGATGGTGAGGTGGAACATGACACATAACTTGTTGCTGTGCCATGATTCTCAACAGCAGGGGGAAAATTGTGATTTTATCTGGCCAAAATTGGCAACATGACACAGGTTAGTTGCAACGAGGGGTAGAAAATCACACCAAAGGGGACACATGGCAAATGCGAAGGAGTTTGTGGTTGGGAGCTTCCAATGTGGGGAACCATAACTTTGGTAGCTCTGGTCCAGTCATTTGGAATCCTGGGGCTTTTCCCCACTTCAAAAAAGAAGGAGATATGCACCAGGTTTGTTAGCTGCGGGACATTTTGGGCGCGGGTTCATGTTCCCCACCGCAGCTTCTGGCCCTCAAACGATCCTCAGTCAGCAGTCAGCAGGATTCCCCACTCTGCGTGTTCAAATCAATGCAGGGGCCATCTTTCTTTATTCCCCCCCTCGTATCCACGTCACACACATGTCTATCTTACCGGTACTTCCTTTCATGGGCGGCTGGCTCCCTCCCACCAACAAAAGCGAGGGCCCCCCCATCTCAATTAATCATGCTGCAGGAAAACTAGGAAAGTCCTTCCAGCACAAATAGCATCAAAGGGAGCTCCTGAATGGGGCTGATTGGAATGAGGGAAGCGCTGCTGAACTCCGCAGCTCCGCAGCTCAACCACTGAAGAGCAATTGAAGGGGCTGCGGACGGGCGGACGGGCGAAGGACCCTGGGGTGGAGCATCGCCTGCAAGCCACTGCAGCTCCCCCTCCTCCCTGCCTGACCCCCAGAAACTCCGCTCGAGACTGGCTGCTGGGCTTCTCTCGGCAGCTTTTCGTTGCACAACAAATACGGAAGCAACGAAAACGGGAATGGCCCGACGGCCACTGTCAATATTTGGAAAACTGCAGCGGAGCCTCCATTTGACTGGCCCCGTGGAAAACCAGCAGGGCCGAGATCCGCAGCCCGCACTTACTTCCAAGGCAACTCGTCGAGGGCTGAGCCAGGAGGCCCGGTTCTGAAAGGCCGGCACTGCGACATGTGGGGCGCACGCGTGTAGACATCCGTGCACACCCTCCACAATAGCCTCTTTGTGGTTCCTCGCAAAGGCCCCCTTTTTTAAACTGTCAGTTTTTGGATCCCATCTCACGAAACACTCGGATGGCTTTGTTCGGTTCTGCGTTTTCAGAAGAGGGGCTTTGCAGCCGCGGTTTTGCAAAAAGGCCCCCGCCCACCCCCAATTTAGGCACTCCATCGCTCCACTCCTGAATGCACCATGCACCGATGGAAAGAACAGTTTTTATTAATCCGAACTAATTCATCTCTCGTATCTACTATATGTGCGCCGCTTCTTCTTTGCTCGTAAAAAAACCCCCCAGCTTTCCGTTTAGGTTTTTGCAAATGTTGTGTAAGAGTTTGCAGTGAGAAAGACCACAACGTCTCGCCTCGGCTGCGGACGGGCGAAATGACTTGATTAATGGCTGCAAGGAGAGCCGCCCGCCCACCTGAGCATATGTACTGTGCTTTTAGAAAACAGGGCTGCTTGTGCCTCCTTGGGGCAGCGACTCTGGTTGTGCCTGCGGAGTCGGTTGGGCGGATATGCAATGTTTGAATGGAAGTTGCCTCCCCCTCTCCGCCCCCTCCCCTCAGCCCAGCCTCCAAGGAATTGGAAAAACCCCCAGCTACTTCCTTATTGGGCAAAAGGCTCCACGTCACTACCAGTGGCAGGAACCTGAAATGCGGCGTCGCCCCTGGACTTCCTCACAGCATCGCGCTCTGCGTGGGGTTTTGTAAAAGCTGCAGTTCCTTCCAGGGTTAGAAAAGAGGCGCGGTTAGGGAGAAGGAGGGCAGCAGAATCGGGGTGGCTGCGTTGCCGCCATGGATGCAGTGGGGAGTGCTGCGGAACCCCGCGTTACTTGTCCTGAGTAGCGCGCAACAAAAGGTGAGTGGGGAAAGGGCCCTGGGTGAGGTCATCAGCATAGTCTGCTGAATCATTACTCAACTTTTTCTCCTGCAATTTTTAAAACTGTGCCCACCCGCAGGCCAATTCCTGAGTGAACACTGTGTAAATTGATAACTAATTAATAATAACAGGGAGTCCATTAGAAATGCCAAGTACAGCGCTCCAGGATACAGAATTCATGTCCTTGAGAGCTACAGCTCAAAATCATTGGAACTGGAAAAAAAAGATACTGTCAAAAGTGTAGCACTGAGTAGAGTGCACTTATGTCACAGTACTCCTATGCTACACCCATAGCATGGGATATGTTCTCGCTTTGGCGTCGTATTGGAAATATGCTTCCAATTTCTTCTTTCTGAGAGGTTTGAATAATCAATGCAATGTTGCTTCGCAGGATCGTGCAAAAATAGTAGGCATAACTGGAAAATGTAATTCCCTTTTAAAATATTTTCAACACACGACTCTCCAGCACGCCTGTCCTGGTAAGCCTAAACTTCACAAATTGGTAATTGTCTGTGGTTGGTTGATTTTTTGGTTGTGTTGGTTGCGGTTTCATTCAAAAGTGGGAAACTGGCCAATGACATTCAGCGTTTTAAAGTTCGGGTCACAGATTACCTACAGGTCACTCTCTGATAAACAAAGGCCCTAAGGAAAAAGAATATACTATTCAGATGGGAGCTACTAGAGGGGCTGTCCTTCACATACAAAGGAAAGAAATACACAATTGACTCTGAACAGAAAATGGTGGACTTCATGGAAAGAAATAAGAAAGACCCGACGAAATAAAAGAAAGACAAAACGGGTAATATTTTAATTATTTGATTTTAGATACAATTAATTACTTATCTTATTTCTTTTTCTTCTTTTTTTGCCTTTAGTTCACTATTATTAAGCTTTTATTTTACCTCTATACACCCAGATAATTAAAAGGGGTTAAGTAACCACTTTTATTTAATACTCTTAAATAACTAGATATGTGGAACTCAAGTGAATACAACTTGAGACCCAGGAAAAAGGTATTTATTCTTTAATTAAACTTCTTTTTTCTTTCATTATACCTATGCTTATTGAGTTAATTATATGAAGACAAATCAGAAGAAAAGGGAAGGATTACAGAGTGTTCAGACAGAATAGAGGGAGGTGACTTCAATGGAGTAATAGACCCCAAAATAGACAAAACGTCTAGTAAAAAAACTAAAACTAATAATAGCCCAAAGGAGGGGAAATTACCTACCTCTTTCTTCAATATGCTCGAAAATTTACATTTAAAAGATATATGGAGAGAAAAATGGGGAAAGAGCAGAGACTATATGTTCTTTTCGGATAGACACAAAGTTGCTTCACGAATAGACATGATATTAGCTACAAAACAATTTGTGCCCAAAACTAAAGATATAGTAATACACCCCAGAATAATATCAGATCACAATCCTATAAGCTGGACGATAGTAATTAGCCCACAATTAAATTACTGGAAACTAAAAGACTGGTTACTAGACATCCCGGAAATAGTCACCGAATGTACAGAAAAACTGAAAGAATATTTTTTATTTAATGAAAACTCAGTTAAAGATGTGAATATAATATGGGAATCACATAAGGCATTTATGAGGGGAATAATTAGGCAGGAAGAAATCAAATATGGTAGAAAGAAAAGGAAGAGCCAGAAATTACTAGAGGAGGAACTTACCATATTGGAACAGAAACAGTCACCCACAGATAAAATAATAATAAACAAAATTAAACTGGTTAGAGAAAAAATACATGAAGACTGGCAAAAAGATATTTTGAACAAATTATACAGGTGTAAACAGAAAAATTTTTACAATGCAAAAAATATTGGGAAATGGGTTACAATGAAAGTTAGACAACGGAAAGAAATAAAGACAGTAACAAAAATATTAGAAGGGAAACAAATAATAACAACACCCCAAATAATCCAAACAAAACTACTACAATATTACTCGAAGCTATATAGCAAAAATAACCCAACAACAAATGAGTTGGAAAAATATATACGAGAAAATATTAATTGGAAAATCCAAGATGACCATTTGGATAGTCTAGATAGGCCAATTACAGAGGAGGAAGTACGAAAGGCAATAAGAGAAGCTAAACCAAATAAATCACCAGGCCCAGATGGATTTACTTCAAAA
The DNA here is from genome assembly GCF_021028975.2 of Sphaerodactylus townsendi. Lineage (NCBI taxonomy): Eukaryota > Metazoa > Chordata > Lepidosauria > Squamata > Sphaerodactylidae > Sphaerodactylus > Sphaerodactylus townsendi. The sequence continues at coordinate 189,516,882 of NC_059425.1, forward strand.
TATTATAAAAACTTCCAACAATTATTAATACCTAAAATCACAGAGTTAGTAAATAATATCTTAAAAACAGCCAAGACACCAGAATCTTGGAAACAAGCAGTAATAACACTTATACCAAAGACAATGGAAGAAATAATACCCATAGGCAATTTTAGACCCATTTCACTGCTCAACACGGACTATAAACTGTTCACAATGATTCTAGCAAATAGGCTACAAAATATAATCCACCACTATATAAACCATGATCAAACAGGATTCATCAAAAATAGATCTATCACAAGTAACATCAGAACAGTAATAGACGTGATAGAATTTTTAGAATGGAACCCAAGTTTAAAGACGGCATTAGTCTTTGTAGATGCTGAAAAAGCGTTTGATAATGTCAATTGGGACTCCATGGACCAAATGCTTAAACAAATAGGAATTCAAGGAAACTTCCTGAGGGCAATAAATAGCATATACACAAAACAAACAGCGATATTAAACATAAATGGAACCCTCACGAAAGAATTTCAAATACATAAAGGGATACGCCAAGGCTGTCCCTTATCCCCTCTAATATTTAATATGATATTAGAAATACTACTAATAAAACTAAGAAATGAGGGAATCTATAACGGAATAGCAATTAAAAAACATAAAATAAAAGTGAAAGCCTATGCAGATGATTTGGTTCTGTTTGTGGAAGATCCAAACACTAAATTAAACCATATACTGGAAAAAATAGAAGAATTTGGAAACTACGCAGGCTTTAAGTTAAATAAAAATAAGACAAAACTATTGGGGTTTAATTTAACAAAAAAGGAACAAAAACAACTAATGGAAAGAACAGGATTACAGATAACAGAAAAAATAAAATACCTAGGTATATACCTAGAGAACAATAACAATCAGATTTTTAATAACAATTACAAAAAAATATGGTTAGAAATTAAAAAAGATCTGAACAAATGGAAAAATATAACACTTTCAATGTCAGGGAAAATCGAGCTAATAAAAACAATGGTGCTTCCCAAGCTGATATTCTTATTTCAAAATTTACCAATCATAACAAACAAAAAAAATTTGACGATTGGAAGAAAGAACTTACGAAATTTTTGTGGAATGGGAAAAAACCCAGGATCAAGTACACATCACTGATAGAAATAAAGGAAAAAGGAGGCTTTGCACTCCCAGATCTTAAAACATACCATGACGCGGCAGCGTTGGTATGGATAACAGAGTGGATACAACTAGAAAATGATGAACTTTTAAGCCTCGAAGGTTATAATAACACTTCGGGATGGTACGAATATCTATGGCCAAATATAAAAGGGAATCTAACATTATTCAGAAACCACCTAATTAGGAAAGCTTTATTAATGACCTGGGAAAAATATAAATATAAAATCTATAACAAGATACCATATTGGGTATCACGTTTAGAAAGTTGCAAGAATTTACAAAATGCAAACAATGGCACTTGGTTGAGATACAAGGAAATAATTGTATGTGAAGGGAATACGGTAAGATTGAAAGAAAGAGATAAAATTAAATTTCAGGGAAAAGAATGCCACTGGTTCACGTATCAACAAATTCAGCAACAACTGCAACAAGATCTAAAAGAGTGGGGTATAAGCAATACTCCCACGGAACTGGATCAGATAATACTCCTTAGACCGAAAAAGAAATTGAGTCAAATATATAAACTATTATTATCCATGATTTTAGAAACAGAAATAGTGAAAGAAACAATGATAAGATGGGCGACAGATTTTAATAAAGAAATTCAATTGCAAGACTGGGAAGGAACCATGGAACTGCACAAAACCTTCTCAGCCAGTTTGGAATTGAGAGAAAACTTTCTAAAGATCTTCCATAGATGGTATCTAACCCCTACAATATTGGCAAAGATATATAAAGATCAATCTCCGAAATGCTGGAGATGTAAGAAGGAGACAGGCACACTGTTACATATCTGGTGGGACTGTATTAAAATAAGGAAATTTTGGAAACAGTTACACATAGCAATACAAGACATACTAAAAATTTCGTTTGAAGCGACCCCAGAATTGTACCTGCTAGGAATAGGATTAAAAACTATATTGAATATTAATAAAGATTTTTTTCTCTATGGTTCCACCGCAGCAAGAATAACAATAGCACAACGTTGGAGAAAAGAAAAAGTACCGAAAATAGAAGAATGGTTCCTGAAAATGACAGAATATCTCCAACTCGATAAGATCTCCACCAGAATTAAAGAAACACCGTGGTCAAGATTTCAAAGGACCTGGAAACATTACGTACAATATATAGAAGGGGGACAACAAAACAACGTAATAATAGATAGTATACTTCATATGAGTTGACAAACGACACAGAAAAATATACCAATTAGGAAGAATTACATTTGGAAAACTAACACTTAGCTGATTTTTCAGTGCAGACGTCACTGACGATAGGTCAATTTGGGTCAGTCGTAGGGGAAGTCTGGAATACAAGATAGAGATAAAAGTTACAAGATAATATAACAAGGAATATATTACCTGAGTTAAGATAAGAGATTAATATTACATGTAATGTAAGAAGTAGATTTAGAAGTAATAATACTATCCATGATAAAATATTAATGTTATAATTCATATCTTGTAGAAAGTAAATCTGAAGTAACATTTTAAGTACTACTATCTTGTAAAGCATGGGTGAGGGGCACTAAGGGGTGAGGGGTGGTAGAGGGTATTATAGGTATTTATGGATCTATATATGTATGTAGGAAAAGTTAATACTATATTGATTTTATGTATAATTCTGAGCACCTATATCATTTGTTTTGTAAGTTTACCTTTTTAAATTAATATTAATAAAAACTTTATTAAAAAAAACAAACAAAGTAAACAGCTCTCTGGTTGGTCAAGGGCTCTATTGAGGGGGGGGCATATTGCTCAACACCATTGCAAAACTTTTCTGGCTAAAAAACCAGCTGAACGTCCGTTTCTCTGCAGAACAACCAACAATGCCAAATAAAAGGAAGGGGGTGTTCTGGCAAAAAGAAGAGGTGGCCCTGCTGCTCTCCTCCATAAAGGACATGGGGGTTGCGGAACTCCTAATGCGGAGTACCCACCTCCCAAATGAAAATGTTTTCAGGGACCTTGCCAGGGTACTAACTGAAAACATGAAAACAGTGCCTGGACAAGCCGCGCTTTTTCCCTTCGAGACTTTCCCGCTCGGCACATACACAAACCGCAGGCCTTTGGCTGGACGGGAGTTTCGTTGTAGTAGCAACGTAGCTTCGAAAATGGCGGTTAAAAAACCACATTTTCCCCCTTCGCAACCCCCCGTTCTGCATATGCTCACAAACCAGTATTTGATTGGCTAAATGGGAGAGTCGCCTCACCGATGATTCCCCACTGAGTATCTACAACTGAGTCCAACCTAGTTTCAGGGAAGAAGCTGTACTTCATAACTGGAATCAGAAATTCCAGTTCTGAGGGGAACAAAACTGGGACAGAACAAGGACGAACTCAGTGGGAGTGAGAAATTGCTGGGTCGAACCTAGTACTAAATTGAGTTGACTCTGCCAGTGGGGAATCGCCCTACATTTCTTCCCCAGTTTCCTACATCCTTGCAGACCAGACCCCTCAAGTTCTTGGTGGACAAATACATCCAATCCCCTACTGCAAGGGTGATCGGCTGTCGTTTCTTATTGGCTTGCCGCTTCTACCCCTGCTTAGCCTTTTCCAGAGCCTGCTGCATCGGCGCCCACGCTTGCCGGGTGGTTTGCACCCATTCCTGAAGTTCCATAGGCCCCTGCTGGACCTCCCCCCCAGGAATGGAAACGGCTTAGCCGACTGTCCCGAAACCACTTCAAAGGGTCTTTCCCGTACTGCTATGCACCGCGTTGTTGTAGGCAAATTCAGCGAAGGGCAGCAGGTCAACCCAATTGTCCTGATGGAAATTAATGTAGCACCGTAAATATTGTTCTAGACTTGAGTTCGTGCATTTGCTCTGGCCGCCGGTCGCTGCGTGAAAGGCCGAAGAAAGAGCCTGTTCCGTGCCCAGCAGCTTCAGAAAGTGCCGCCAGAACTGCGAAATAAACTGTCTGCCCCGGTCTGATACTATTTTATCAGGGGCAGCGTGGAGCCTGTAGACGTGGGTTACAAACATACGAGCCAGCTTGCTCGCTGTCGGCAGCGATGCGCAAGGGACGAAATGCGCCTACTTTGAAAACAAATCCACGACCATTATTGCTGTCTCTGTGTTGGGGAGATGGTTTACAGAAGCAGTTTTAAAAAGACTTTTTGCTGCCTGCTACAGAAGGGGGGGCAGTTATGGAGCATAGCTTAAATTTTTTTTTTCTAGCAGAAAAGCAGCAGGCTTTTGTGCTGTCTAAAGGGACATTTGGGGATCTTGTAACAATGCTTTTCTTTTGGAAGGTTTGGCTTTTGTGCTTTTTTAAAGCTGCACTTTTCTCTGGGTTGGCTGCTGTGCATGATCTATAGGTGAGTTGGACTGTTGTGGGGGTATTTCTCTGGGCTAGGCAAAGTCCCTCTGTTAAAAAAGTTTCTTTAAAAATTATGTAAAACAATAAAATTGAAATGATTTTGAGAATATTACGACACTAGAATAGCTAGTATAGGAATAAAGACATACCTTCATTTTGCATAATTATATATCAGATAAGGGAGGAATCAGGGGGAAGCCCAAACCAAGCACAAAAGGGGTAGGTGAAATATTTAGGGAAAACCAAGCACAAAAGGGGTAGGTGAAATAGAGAAAATCAATAATAGTACAAGTATAAACAAAGGGTAAGTTAGAATAAGAACATAAGAGTGAAATAAAGGGAATTATACTAGGGGTAAAGGACTGGGGAAATAAGGAAGGGGGTTAGTGATAAGAGTTTAAATGTTATAGAAAATAGGCTAAAATTGGTAAGGGTGGAGAGAAGGTATAGATGATAAGGGGGACAGGGTATATTTTAAGTATATTTGTGGGGTAATTTTGAATGTTCACGGTGATTTATTGTCGAATTAGTAGGGTGTAATGTATAATGTGCAATGTGATATGTGATTTGTTTGTGTTTGAATGTTTATTATTATAATGTCTAATATGTAATGTTTAATGTAATAATGTAATAATAAAACTTTTTATTAAAAAAAGTTTCTTTAAAAATACTGAAATGCAAACTCTTGACGGTGGGCAGGGCTACCTTTAAAAGGAACTTGTATGTTAGAATGGAGTGGGCTGAAGATTGGTGCTTAAAAAAAGAGCTCTTACTTTTTAAGAAGCTTTAAAAATGCCTCTTAAAGCGGGGAGATGTAAAAAACTCATAGAAAGAACTTGCAGTTTTAAAAAACTTTTAAATTTAATTTATTTTTTAAAGAAGGCTGGGAGATGTTTTTGCCATGAGCTTTTAGAAATGTCTGCATTAAAGAGTGTGTGTGTGTGTGTGTGTGTGTGTGTGTGTGTGGGCTGGCTGGCTGGCTGGCTGGCTGGCTGGCTGGCTGGCTGGGGGAGAGTGGTTGAAGCGCTTCTTTTGTAAAAATGTGTGCTGCATAAGAGGGTTGGGGCATGTTTTACTGTAAAAGCCTGCTGTGAGTATTTGAAAAGCCTGTATTGAATTGTGTGCATGGGAGGTGGTGTCTTGAAACAAAAACTTTCTAAAGTTGCTAAAATTCTGAAGTGGTGAAAAAACCAGGGGAAGGCTACGGATCACTGCTGGGTGGGAAAATACAGACTGCTCTCTGGTGAAACACACGCCCCAAAAATAAAAATAGTCAAAATACCGTTTTTATTTTATTTTGCAAGTGCCCATAATCACGGCACGCGTATCCCAAACAAGTATAGTCACTCATGATCCCAAACAGGAAGTCCCACCTACAAACAATGACCCCTGAACAAGAAGTACTTCCTGCCAAAGAGGAAGTTCCGCCTACCGACCAATCAGTGTGTGCCACGTAAGCAAAAACGCTCCAAAAACTGTCAAATTAATTTTGATGAAAGGTATGTACCTAGACTACTGACTGAGCCTGTAAGAACACACAGGGGTGCAAGACAAGGCTGTATGCTTGCTCTGTTATTGTTCGCTTTCTATCTAAACCAGGGGTCGGAAACCCACGGCTCCCGAGCCGCATGCGGCTCTTCCCTGCTTGTAGTGCGGCTCCCCACGTGGCTGCCCCTTCCTGGGGCCTTGTGAGCTCCCGTTGGCTTGCTGGGGGCGGCCAGGAGTTAGCAGCACAGCCGCGCTGCCCAGGAGGCAATTTAACCAGAGGCAAGGCAAGACGGGCGGGGAGATGGCTCCTGGCGTGGCTGCCCCTTCCTGGGGCCTTCGAGCTCCCATTGGCTTGTCCGGGAGCAGCCGGAAGTCCCCACCCTGGAATGAGCAGCCCAGCCGCGCTGCCAATTTAAGCCAAGGCAGAGAGGCAATTTCAGCCAAGGCAAGGTGAGGTAGGTGGGTGAGCAAGCGAGTGAGCGGAGGGGGGGAGCGACTCCCGGCATGGCTACCCCTTCCTGGGGCCTTGCGAGCTCCCAGGAGGCAAGCGTGGAGCCGAGCAAGCAAGCGGGCGGGCGGGGAGACTGCTCCCAGCGTGGCCGAGAGCAACCGAGCGAGCAAGCTGAAGGATGTGCAGACATGCTTCCAGCAGTGCATGCTCTGGTGCGTAGGGGTGGTGACCCGCCTTGAGCCTCTCAACCAGAAAAAGGTCTACATGTTGGTGACCACGTGTGACCCGCGCATCAAGGGCAGCATCGCTGAGAGGACTGGGGAGCTCTTGCACTGGAGAGATGCTCTCGTCCAGCGCGTTGAGTGGGTGCATGAGCAGAGGATGTCAGCACTAGGTGAGAGTGTGTGTGAGGGGTAGCACCAGTTCTGAGGGGGCTGGTGCTCCTCCCTCACCTCTCCACCTAGTGTTTGCTGCCCCCTGTCCAGCCGCCACGATGACCTTGGAGATGCAGCTCATCGAGCGGGCAGTCGGTCCCTCTGGGGAGACGAGGCGTGCGAGAGAGGTGATATGTGCTGCGGTGGCGAGGGACCTTGCCAAGCCCTGCAAGCCGCAGGACGCCAATCCGTTGAGATACTGGGCCATGAAGGAGTCGGTCTGGCCAGACCTCTCTGCCGGGGTCTTGGAGCTCCTCTCGTGCCCTCCGACGATCATCCAGAGTGAGCGTGTGTTCTCTGCGATGCTCAACGTGTTTGACCCATTGTGTTCGTGACTGGAACCTTGGTGCTTGCGACTGGAACCCTGGAATGTCCAGCAGTTGATCTTCCTCCAGGTCAACGCGCGGCTCTTCGACAACCCAGAACTGAACTTCATGGCCGAATGAGGTGAGCACATGCTTGTCTGTGAGTCTGTTGTGGGTAGTGAGGGTGAATGCTGTCCCAATCTTCAATTAGCACTTAGGGCACTGTCCAAGCACAATTTGTGGCCCCCACCTCAGTCCCTAATGTAAAACCACCCCTGCGTGCAAGCCTATGCCAATCCCCAGCGGCCATGTGGTTTGGGGAGATGTGGGAGGGCAAACTAAAATACTTTCCCTGGGATTTTCCTGGGAAGCCTTGCTAATGCTGCCTGCTTCTGAAATCTTCTCTCAATTAAAAAGGCGACTGCTAGATCAAGAGTTTCCAGTTTTGCAGGACAAGGCAAGAAGCAATTGCTCCCCCCTCTTTTTTAACATCAAATTTAAAATCAATCACATGGCAGATTATTTGAGTTTACTTCAGGAGCCCAAGCATAGATGGATAATCACTAGGGCTCGTTGTAACTCCTTCCCTTGCTCTATGTTACAAGGAAGGTTCCGAAAAATCGACCTGCAAGAGCGGAAATGTCCTCATTGTATCACAGCAATTCAAACCATGGAACATATATTGCTTGAAAGAGCACAGGAGGAGGGGGAGTGGGTGCCGGGGAGGTGGGGGATGAGCCCATGCAAGGGCATGTTGCATATAGTCACCTTCCACTTTGGATGCTGCGGGTTCAACCCCAAGCATTCCTCCCAGTTTTGATTTCGGTTTTTAAAGCTCAGTGCTCTCTGCAGCTGCGTGCCACACCAAGAACCAAACGTTTTTACTGCGAGTCTCCCAACTATATGCCCAGGACACACTTCAAAAAACAGGTGCCAGGTTTCTGTCAGTTGTTGACAGTACTGGAGCCCTGGCTGGAGTGGCACAGGGCAACTTGCCCGCTGTTTTGCCGGTGCCTAAGCCATTGGTCGTTTTCTTGAACAGTTCAGAGTTTGAAAGGGGTGGGGGAATAAGGGGTGGGGGAGGAGAGACTCAGGCTGGTTTGTAGGCAACAGTGCATGTATACTGTGTTTGTGGGTGATGTGTGTGGATTTGCTCATGCATGTATTATTTCATTTATTACTGAAAGGTCGGAGAGTGACCACCTAACGTTCAGTTACAGTAAAAGTTTAGCAATGGTGGGATCAGATGCATACGTGATATGGAGTTCTGGGTTGGAGTAGATGGCCTGTATGATTCTTTCCAAGTTATCTGCAATTGCAATACTCAAAGTTACCGGAAATATCACATGTAGTGGGCTGCAGGGGCCAACAAGGGGCCAGGTATCGCGCTCGTCACCACTCTCTAAACAGGGAGCGTGCTTTGGGCCAATCAGTGCCTTAGTAGGACCTGATGGACGGCCCAAGATCCAATAGGAACCTGGTGACAGGCTTTGGCCAGGTGGAGGGAGGTAAATGGAGGAACAGAGGTATGCTGGGGGAGGAGGAAGTCAGAGAGTAAGATACAAGGAGAGTGAAAGCTAGACAGCCAAGTAAGAACAAGTGTAGACAGAACAGGGAGGGAGGGACTTCACACTACCTCAGTACCAGTCGGTGGCAACAACCCCAGGGCACAGTGGGCGTGAGGCCCCAGCCTTTGGAGTGGCAGCATGACACCTGACCATATACAGGGCAGACCACCACCCATGAAGAAAAGGAGGGATGGCTGAAGGGGTTGGAGCACAGGGCACTTGACAGAGGCTGCCAAACCCTACTAGCCCAGGATTGGCTACAATTAACAGAACGTTTACTGCCGTCACACAGACATACCTTGCCCACTCTTCCCTGCAACCTTAGCAAACAGTTGCCTACTCCTGCTTCCACCGAGAAATAGGTTGGCAGGACAGTGAAGTTCAGGAGGCTACCTCGTCCTCTGCCGCATGGCATGAAATATTTTAAGAATCCACAAAGGCCTAGCAGGCAAGATCCAATCGAGCTTAGAATCCCGAGCATTTAATAGGTTTATCCCCTGTACAAAGTGTCTCTCCTCTTAAAGAGACCCACTTCCACACAGCAGATGTAGCAAGATCTGGGCACAGTAGTTCAGCTTAGAAACATTTCTGAAGCCCTGAGAACAGTCTCAGGTCACTGAGGATCCCTCTCCCCCCTCTAAAAAATATGGCTTCTCCACTGTTCAGAATGTCAAATGCTGAACATGATTCCTGCTCTTCCCCAGTAAAGAAAGAGAAAACGTTGAGGAAGTTCTTGTTGGTTTCTCTCATCCTAGAAACAATAAATCCATCAGCCACAATCAGGCAGCCATTGTGGTTTGTTTTGTGTGGTTTTAATTGTTCACCAGGTATTTATTGTTGTAATTATAATAATTTGGGGCTGTTAGCGGCCTTTTTTAAATATAAATTTGTATTGAAAATTCACGAAATACATTAAAAATTCAGAAAAATACCTTAGTAACCAATATATCATAAAAGAACAGAAAAAAGATATCTAACTAAGAAAAGGTTTACAGATAAATATCTAATTACTATATTTACTATATTAAACCTTCTCTGATTATTACTGGTTGTATAAAAGAAGAGAAAAGAGAGAATAAAAATTCCAAGCAAAAGAAGAAAGAAAAGGAGGTAACTAGGTAATGTGAGTTAAATCACTCACTTTCTGGTACTTACATTATCATTTAAACTTAACACTACTTCCAGCAAGGTCGTAATCCTTTTATGTCCAAATTTCTTCCCTTAGGTAATAGTTCCACATTTTTATATTTAACTATTAATGCAGTAATTTCAAAATTAAATGATTCAACAGTGTTTTTTTCTTTACAGGTTAACTGTGTCCAGTGGAGTGGTTAAAATACAGACCATTTAGGTTTCACACAAAGATGTTTTCCAAATATTCCAAGCATCTATAAGGTTTCTCCCCTGTATGGATTGTCTCTCCTCTTAAGAGTCCCGCCTCCAAATTCCAAGAACATACTAGACCCGTGGTGGCGAACCTTTGGCACTCCAGATGTTATGGACTACAATTCCCATCAGTTCCTGCCAGCATGGTCAATTGGCCATGCTGACAGGGGCTGATGGGAATTGTAGTCCATAACATCTGGAGTGCCAAAGGTTTGCCACCACTGTACTAGACTATCTGAAACCCTGAGTACAAGATTTTGGGTGACTGAAGATTTGCCTCCACTGTGGGGCCTTCCGCATTGTCGGAGTCGACCTTAGATCGACTTGAGTCCGACCCGAGTCCTCCACACAGATGCAGCGTCGGACTCGTGTCTGACTCGACTCACCTCCCTCTCGCCGTTGAATTTCTCGACTCTACTGGGAGGCCGAGTCGACCGGAAGGACCGAGAGTTGCGCTTTCGAGCGAAGCAGTGAGGTGTGGAATCTCCATACCAACTTCAGCGGTAGCCCATCTAGCCCAATCACAGCTTAGTATTTCGCACATGCGCAGAAGCAGGGAGACTTCGTGGCGTAGCTTTTGGACATGCGCCAGAACGAGGGGGGGGTCATGTGGCGGCGGAAGAAGCATGCCTTAGCAAAATCCGTTAATTACTGCATGAAATGAGTTGACTTAAAGCTTTGGGCAAAAGCACAGGTCGGGGAGACTCACGCGAGAAATCCCGGGAGAGACCTCCACGAGAAATCTGGCGCTTTAATATTAGAAAAATTGTTTTTCATGAAGCAACAGGCAGAAATTGCAACATTTATCCCACTTCTTTGTGTGTTGGCCAATCAAACACGCTCCCTCCTGTCACCTACCCTCCCTCCTTTCTGCTAGCTTGTTCTGACGGAGTTGTGGTGTTGGTAGCGTTTGGTGTTGGTAGTGTTTGGAGTTAGTTTTCTGGTGGATTTTGCCTCTAGTCTGACAGTGATGGATTCTTATGATGCAGCCTCTGTCTGCTCTGGCTACAGAGGTGCGGCTAGAGGTATTCTGTGGAAGGAGGAGGAGACGATGGACTTGATTGAGATTTGGGGGGAAATGGAAATACACAAAAAGATTAAGAACTGTCAGCATAACCTGTATCTTTTTGAAAAGGTTGCGTCTGAGATGCAGAAGAGGGGACACAATAGGAATGCTCTGGAGTGCCACAACAAATTTAAGGCACTAAAAAGGGACTACAAAAAGGTGGTACAGCACAATGAGATCTCAGGCAGTAGTCCTAAAACATGTGCCTTTTATGAGGAACTCGACATGCTGATGGGCGGCAGTGCAAGTATCAGGCCGAGGAACAGGACTATGCAGAGTGTTCATTGCACCACGGCCCCAGTGAACACGGAGCATCAGTCACCTCTCCTCACCATCAGAGAGGAAGACATCCGGCCTTCCAGCCCAGTTGCAGGGTCTTCAGGTAAAAATTTCAATTACCTGGGAGGGAACAGAGACTGTGCTCTGAGATGACACATGCTGGGCTTCAGCTATGGTATGTTTTCTCCCTGCTGGAAACTTAATACTGTGGAGAGTTAGTGGTTGACATTTTGCACCTCTTGCAGGAACTTCCTGTGACCTGTGCAGTGAGGAGGAACAGGAGGTCCAGAGGGATGAGGCGCTATAGCGGGGTGAGTGCTTGCACACCTATGGAACACCACCAGTGGATAGGCAGATCTGCCATCCTCTACAAACTAATCAAACCTTGCCCATTCCATAACCCCTCAAATTTCAATGCACCACTGTGTGCTTATGTGTGCATGTGTGTGTGCGTGATGGAAAACCAGGACGCTACTTGATGTAACACTGGGAATACAGAAAGACACAGCCACTATTCAACAGGAAACGAAAGAAAAACTTACCAGAATGGAAGAAAAAAATGAGAAATTTGAAAAAGGAACTGGACCTTAAACAGGACCTGAAAAATAAAGAAACCAGATTAATAGATGTGGAAGATGCCGTGGATAATATAAGGGACCACAACACTAGGCAAGATGACACCTTAGCCTTATTGGAATATTCCCAGAAAGAAAAAATGCTGAGGATCCGAGGGGTACCAGAAATGGAGGGTGAGGTCACACTAAGTAGAATAATGCCGCTGTTGTTAGAAGTGTGGGGAATGACAAGAGAAGAAATAGTAAAGCAAGTGGACCAGGTCTATAGGGTCAATACAAGATCTTCAAGAGTTAGAAGTTACCCACGAGACATCATCCTCAGTTGTGTCAGAAGGGATTTAAAGGATGAATTACTGCGTGCCAATTCTAAAAAGAATTTTAAACTGGATGGTGCTAAAATTATCATTATGAAGGAGTTACCAGTCTCCATTCAACAGAGACGCAAAGACTATAAAAAGCTTATTAATTTTCTCAAAGACTCAAACATAAACTACCGCTGGATTATTCCAGAAGGTGTTTCCTTTACATGGAACAGTAAGAGACTTCATTTGGTCAACATCCCGCAGGCACAAGATTTCCTGCAGAAGCAAGCAACTCCATCCCCAACTCAAGTGAAGTAAGAAGGGAAGAGAAAGGGGTAGGGGGAATCAATCATGGCACTGAAAGTCATAAGTTGCAACGTAAACGGAATGAATCATCCTGCTAAGAGAAGAAGAATCTTTGCTCATTTTATTTAAGAAAACCCACAAATATTGTGTTTACGAGAAAAAAGCTGCAACCGAATAACCGGGGGCAGCCATTGCTGCCGGGGTGAGCCAAGGAGCAAAAATAAGTTGCAAGCATGGCTTGGCGGCATGCTGCAGAAACGGGGTGCATTGATTGGCTCCCGGCCGGTAAAGGCGGGAGGAGCCAAGGGTATATAAGAACGCCTCACCCAGACCTCGCCCTTCCCGGCGGCGAGACTCAGAAAGGCGTGGCCCATCCACCCACCCTATATGTTTAGGGGGTTGGGGTTGTGGTTACTACTGTCGCAGCCCTGGCGGGTTTGACAACGGGAGTCGCACATCTGGGGAGAAAACGGGCCTTCCGGCAGGTTCTCCCAAGCTTGTGCCCTGTGGAAGGGCCGGGGGTGGGGCGGGCAGGCTGGCAGGCCAGGCCGCTGCCCAACACCCCAGGGAGTGGGGTTGGGTCGGGCCGATAGGCGGTCGTGGGCTTAGCCGGTGCCCGACACCCCAGCAAGCAAGGAGAGGAGGGCGGGCCGGTAGGCGGCCATGGGCTTAGCCGGTGCCCGTCTCCTCAGCAAAGGCGCGGAAGAGGTGGAAGCCAGAGTGATATCTCTGGGGCTTCCCTTCCCGACAGTTCCCAATGGAGATTGGGATTGCTTTGGATGTCGACCCGTTTGCCTAGCGCTTCATTTGTATATAGTTGAAGTTTTGATCATGTTATTGATTAATATATATTAATAAACTGGGCTGCGGCCCATTCCTTTTCCAGCCTGTCGTTGTTGTGTCTTTATTTGAGCGAAGAAAGGTCTCACCATCTGCAGCAAACACATATTAAAGATGGGGAAGAAAACCTGATCAGTAACAATAAGCTGGGGACACTATTTCATGCGGGTTATAAGAAAAAAAAAAGGGGTGGTGTTGTATGTGCAAGATAATTTGCATCCGAAAGTAGTGCTAAAAGATAACGAAGGGAGATTTTGGGGAATTGAAATAATACTAGATAATTCTCCGGTAATGTTAGTGGGAGTCTACGCACCGAACCAGACAAAATCAGATTTTTATCTGAAACTAAAAAGGAAATTAACAAAATTCCAAACCCAATCTTGGATTGTGGTTGGGGATTTGACTTGGGCCAACGGAGGGCGGCAGCTGTGCTTGCGCTTGCAGTTCAAGACTTGGGCCACCGGAGGGCGGAAGCAGCTGCGTCCCCATCGGCTCCCCCGCTGCCTTCCGTCCCTCCAATGACAGCGACTGATAAGACCTGAGCGCGCTGGTTGGATTTTCACATTCGTCTTTCTTCTGTCCCGGGGAAGGCTTCACTTCTCAGCGGCAACATGAAAAGGAAGCGGGCCAGAGGAGCGGTTTGGAGTGAAGACGAAATAGAGCTTATGCTTTCTGCAGTGAAAGAAGGCAACTTTGCCACCCTCCTCATGGGCAGTTCAAGTCTGCCCCACAGCAGCGCCTATGAATTCATCTGGGAGGAAATGAATAAAAGGGGCTTTTTAAGAACCCAGAACCAAATCCAAATCAAATGGAAAAGTCTTAAAAAGGGGTTCTTCGACCTGAAGAAGGTCTGTCGCAGCGATC